>NC_056728.1:340800413-340837913 GCF_019279795.1 Protopterus annectens | reverse complement strand
ATTAGCAATGCAAGTATGCTTACATTTGCTGAACTTGTTCTGTGTATAAATAAACATAAACAGAAGAAAGGATAAGCTGTATCCCTGGGTATGATATTCACTGGAGTATGCAGACTGTTATAGTACTGCATTACATTGCTAGAATTGTATCAGGGTAGTGAAATAGAATATCATTGTTTGGTATTATGAAATATTGGAAAGTTGGTACACAGATTTGGATAAAGCTGGAACTTAAGGAGAGATCAAATTAAGAAAGTAAAAAGGTAGAATAATGAGTTATGTTAAAGAGTGTTGGTTGTACAGATGAATTCTGGAGAACAATATAACTAGAACTGCACATATCCCATAATACAAAGTGACATTAATAATATATGCAGCTTCCCATGAAATGAGAATTGCATGACAGAAAATGTTCAGATGCAGTTTGCAAAAGTTAGGACAGCTTGAACGTACTCTTATTTCACTATCATTAGAAATCATCACAGAGTCTTGACTATAGGTAAGACTTCTCCCCAAAAAAAGCCAGTCAGCACTTAACCAAGCTAACAGAGGTGGGCGACCAGCCACAGGTCTGCACAGAGGTACAAGACAATTAGAGGCTTCTGAGGAGCTACTACAAAACCTTAAGTTGCCTGTTTTATTTTTATTACTGCACTTACTGCACTTCTATTTCATTATACATGGTCATTTATTAGTTCTGCTTTACTTCCACTGCATCTGTTGATTTACTGCCTCACTCTGTATTAATAAGTGCATTTTGCTGAATCTTTAATGGTTTGCAGCTGGATAATGTGTTTTAACCGCTGTTTTTCATTGTTTGCACCAAAAATAGAGTTTTAAATAACTGTAGTATGGCCCTGGTTCGGGCTTGCTGTACCCTGGACTGTTTGTTTCTGAGCACTATTTCCTAGTCATCTCTAGTTGGAGGGAGCCCTTCTGTACCCTTGTGAGAGAAGCATGCTGACAGAAACCTATTTGACATCAGCTGATTAGTGTAGAGACCAGAGAGTGGTTTTCCATAGGTTAGTTTTTTTTTAAAGTTTTCTGTTTCTGGTATTTAAGCCCTGTATTTGTGCAGGTTTGCGCTTGTTTTAACAGAACTAAAGGAGGTGGGTGACCAGCCACAACTCTAAGCAGAGATACCAGATAATTAGAGGCTTCTGAGCTACTACTTAAGTTGTTTATTTTATTTTTATTACTGGTTTTTCTGCACTTCTTTTTCATTACATTATTTATTTATTAAGTCTGCTTTATTTGCACTGCATCTGTTGATTTACTACTTCCATCTGCATTAATAACTGTGTTTTGCTGATACATTAACTGTTTGCAGTTGAGGTTTCAGTTTTAACTGCTATTTTTCATTATTCCCACCAAAAATGTAGAGCTGGTTCAGGTTTGCTGTACCCAGGACTGTTTATTTTTGAGCATTATTTCCTAACCATCACTAGTTGCAGGGAACCCTTCTGCACTCTTGTGAGAGAAGTAATGCTGACTGGAACTTATCTGGCATGAGGTGATTTGTGTAGAGCCCAAGGAGTGGCTTTCCATTGGTTAATTTGATTTTAAGTGAATCAGAAAAACACCAGATGCAAGGTAAAGTTTGGTAGTCAAATGGAAAAGTTTAAATCCAAATAAAACAGTCACCCACAGCACAGCACAGCAAAATGCCCTGGTTAAACACACAAGAAATTTTCCAGAAGTTCCAGTTGTAAACAGGTTCCATGCTTCAAAAACAATTTTAAAAACAAGTTAAAAGAGAGATGAGCTTTTGCAGCCTATTTTAACTAGCCGCTTCATCAAATCTAACTAATAACACACAACTAACATTTAAAAAGGGAGATGCATTGTTATCTCATCAAGTCACGTGCCTTCAGTATAGGTCTTAAGGAGACAGCTTCATTTAAACCAATCCCTTTGTCAGCTTGCATTTCTAAAATCCATTTTGTTTCTACACATTCTACCTCGGTTATAATCTCAGCACCACTTTTACTGCCGTTAAACAATTATAATACCAAAAATTAAAACTGATTAGAAGTACCACATTTTAATACATGTTTATATAAAACATTCCTGCTATCCTGTTTTCTTATGCTATATAAGTGCTCATGTATCCCATCCTTCAGCATTTATTTGTTTTACCCCCATAGTAGCTGTTACAGACCACACAGAATACAAGGTAGACAAGATTACTGCCTTTGCAGTCTGCATAGAAATGGAAAGTATAAGTGGGACTTGTGGTGGGATGCGTATATGCATCACCATTACATATATATTTACAAAAGTTACAAGTCCTGCACAGGCATATGATCCTTTCCTTTCTGCTTTATTCTTGTTCTTAATAAAGGGTTTCTAACATAGAATCTGTTTTAAAGACCTATTGTTCTTAAAACAGAAACATGATATATCAACCAGTATGTTCCTATACCTCATATTTTCTATCCCTTTCATATTCATTACACTCTTGCTACTATGTCCTTTTCACTGTGTATCATTCTGGTATCACTTTATATATATTGTTAAATCTCACTCCTCTCCTATTATTTTTTTACCTTCTGTTTTTCTTTCTCAGCATATTTTTGATAGAGTATATTTACTGAGCTTATTTATATAACTGAATATATTACAAATGTCTTTCATATGCATTGTGTATCTAATATTGCATTACAATTGTTATATTATTTTAATATGTATAAAATCTTGTTATTAATACTGGTATTTATTTTTTTGTTTGGAGCTTTTCTCCATGGGCCTCCACTTAAAAGGAGCCTTGCATGACCCACACAGACTATCCCAGTAAACAAGCATAATAAATAAATAATACTTAAGTTTCTAGAGTTGAAGGGCAGGTTGGAAGAGAATTTTTTTTTTTTTACTTTTCAGCTTAAGTTTGACTAGTGATAGCCTGTAGTTAGAGCTACTCAGCAGCATACTTCTCATTTATATCTCACTGTGGTGAACATTCCTCATTTTATTCTTAAAAATCCTATATTCTATCACAGCAGAACTCTTGCAGGTCTTTGATTTTGCTTCCTGTATTTATCTGCTCTGGATTACAGGCACTTAATAATGCTAGAAATTTAGAAAGTCATACTGTTCATTCTCTTGAAAATGTGTGTTGATGCAAAACCTGCAGATCTATTAATTTTGTAAGTGAATTAGGGTAATATTTAGAAACTGACCTTCATTTTTTTTGTAATTTTGCTTCAATTTTATTGACTTTGCCCCTGATTCTTCAGCAAAATAAGCCCAAATTAATGAGGAAACTAATGGCCGAAATGAGGGTCAGATTTTAAATATGGATTTTATGAACATAGAAAGTTTCTATAATAATAGGTTTTGCATTAACAAGTATTTTTGAAGGCAGCTGCTCTGGTGGCATAGAAAGATAAAGCCTTGACTATGGCTCAGACAGCCACGGTCCAATTAGTATCTCTGGTGTCTGGTGGAGCAGGAGGAAAGAGATGAGGGTGCACATTGCAGATGGGAGGGTGGTTGTTGATATGCTCCCTATGGAGAGGTCTGGTTCAAGAAAGGGAGCTACATCTGGATGTGGTCAACAAGCATGCGAGGGTGGCAGGAAAATGGAGTGGGTAGATCATAAACAAAAAATCTACCACCAGACAGAATCACAGACTAGCCAAGCTACCAGGACACCCTCAATATCTATGGCCAGCCCCAGTAAAAATACAGTGTGATGCCCATGCACTGGCCCATCAAGGAGCCTCAATCCTCACCACTAACACCAGTGAGGGGTGTCCATATAGGGAAAGGATAATAAATACACACACAGTAAAGTACAATTTTCCTTAAGAGCACTCAGAGATCACAGTCAGTCTGGGGCTGGTTTGTCTTTTCTCTCTAGGTCCCCAATATGACTCCCCACTGGCACAGCTATAGGGTCCAGATCTCAGCCTAGTGGGCAGGCTAAAACATCCAGCATCCTCTCTGTCCAGCCAGAGCTTCGTGTCCCTGCCTAAGTAGCTGACACACACACACTTTGAGATAAGAATTATATACAACCACACAGACACTCCTGAGGAAGGCTGTCACAGTTTCTCCAGCTGTGCCCCTTTTACCCAGACTATATGATAGTACCACTTGACACCACCCACTAATATTTATCAGCTACTGAAAAGGCCCTTAACAAAGGGTGTCCAATTATTACTGTGCAATATTGTTATCCAAATGGTAAGTGCAACTGAACAGTCAAGGCTTATTGGAGTGGCTTGGCCAGTATCACTAAATACATGCAGTGTACTCTTAGAGCTTAAATTATCTCTACACAAAACAGCCACAGTTGAAAGGTTTAAAAATATTTAATAATAAATAATAAAAACACAAGACAATACTTCTTACTACACAGTGCTAGTCGAGAGTTCAAAGATCACAGAGAAATATTTAAAATAATACAGTAGAAAAGTTCTGACAGCAATACAGAAGAAAACTAAACTAATCTTCCTAGTTCCTAGCTATATCTAGGAGAAAACAAAGTTCTAAAATAAACTTACATATAGAGCATAGGCAGAGTGCTGGTAAGTTGGATGTTCTCAAGACAAATGCTAAATGCCATCATTCTTTCTGTCCTTAAATTGATAACACAGTACCACTGATTCATTTCAGATTACATTGTTTCTTTCTGGTTCCCAGGCTAACAGAAACTCAGAGGTTAATAGCCATTTTGATCTTGCGGCTGGTCAGGAAGCCAGAACAATAAAATAAATTATACTTGTAAATTATAGCCATTAATTCTGTCCTCAAAATAATAGGCAGAATGCCTACCTCTAGACATCTTGGCTCTGAGTTTTAGATCAAAGAATTTCACAATGCTGGACTTATCAGCTTTCTTACAGCAGAGTGCACTGTTGTTACATTTTTTTCAGTTCAACATCCAATACAGTCTTTTCACATTTAAAAGAAAAAGCATGTGGCTTACATTAGTATTTAGAAATGACAGAATTATCTAAAAAATTCTATCTGGCTAGGCTGGCAGCCTTCACCTATCTTCATACATCCCCGCCCCCTACGGAGAACTCAAGCTAGTTTTTCAAGTGACCCTTGAGAAATGTTGCTTGAGAGGGTTAGGTCTATCTGAGTGTACCTTACCCCATTCCCTGTCTTGACAGCCCATCTGCGTCGGCATTGCTAATCCCACTGCAGTGCTGCACTGACATATCATATGCTTGCAACCCTAAGCTCCAACTTAGCAACTTGAAATTTTGCTGGCTGGCTCTGTTTAACCATGTTACAGGACTGTGATCTGTAACTACAGTGAATTTTCTTCCATACAGATAAGGCTGAAGTTTCTGCAGTGCCCACACTATGGCTAGACATTCCTTTTCTACAGCTGCTTAGCATTCCTCCATGGGTTGGAGCCTACCACTGAGATAAACCACTGGGTGCACTTCTCCCTCTGAAGAAATCTGGCTAAGTACAACCCCCCACCCCATGGTTCGAAGCATCCACCTGCACAACAAATTATTTGCTGTAATCTGGACTGGCTGACACAGGGGGTCCTCCCAAAGCTTCCTTAAGCTCCTGGAATGCTTGCTTACATGCTGGGGTCCACACTACCTTATCTGGCCTGTTATTCCTTGTCAGGTCTGTAAGGGGAGCAGCTATGGTACTATAAATGGGGAGAACTTTCTGTAGTACCCTGCTGTCCCAAAGAATGCCCTCACCTGATTTTTGGTAACAGGTGCAAGCCAGGCCTAAATGTCTTCTACTTTGGCAGGTTCTGGCCTGATCTTACAACCCCCCATGCTATGTCCCAGGTAGGAGACCTCTGCCATGCCCACCTGACATTTGCTGGGCTTAGTGGTCAACCCTGCCCTCTGTAGCCTGTCTAGCACCTCCCTGATGTGCTGAAAGTGCTCTTGCCAGGAATGGCTGTAGACAGCAATATCATCAAGGCAAGCAAAGGCAACCTCCCCCGCTCCTGGTAGGATATAATCTGCCAGCCCTTAGAAAGTTACTGGGGCATTTTTCATCCCAAGGCCATATTTGAGAACTCATGCAAGACAAAAGGAGTCACAAAGTCACAAAGACTGACCTCTTTCTAGCACTGGGAGTCAAGGGCACCTTCCAGAACCCTTGGTAAGATCAGTGTTTGTAAGATACTTAGCCCCACCCAGCTTCTCTAGTGTCTCATCTGTCATAGGCATGGGGTAAGCATCTGACTCTGTGTGACTATTTAATTTCCTGTAGTCCACACATAACCTGGTGCTGCCATCCTATTTTGGCACCAGCACAACTAGGGAGGCCCAGGGACTGTTGGACTCTTGAATTACCCCTAGTTCCAACAACTCCTGTATCTCTCCCGTCAGAGTTCGTTTGACTCTCTCAGGCACCCTATAAGGGGCCTGCATAATAGTCCTTTGGAGTCCTGTATCCACCTGGTGTTGCACCAGGTGGGTGTACCCTGGTTTCTCAGTGAACATGTCCCCAAACTCCTGTAACACTGCTCAGATTTTTCGAACCTGGGTAGGAGATAGCTGCTGGGACATTGCTACCCCTTCCACTGAGGAGTCAGTCCGAGCCTCACTGAGGAGATTAGTCACCAGATCTCCATCAGACTCTTCCTACAATCCATTGCAAATGCTCAGCACAAGGGTCACCCTATCATGGTAAGGTTTCATCATGTTAACATGGTATAATTTGTACCCATGCCTCCTAACTTGCAGTTCTACCCTGTAGTTAACATCACTTACCTTTCTTACCACCATGTAGGGTCCCTCCCAATCTGCTTGCAGCTTGTTGTGTCTGATAGGAATGAGAACCATTACCTGCTGCCGTACAGCATACTCTCTAGCTCGAGCATTCCTGTCATACCATACCTTTTTCTGTTTTTGGGCTTCTCCAGGTTCTCCTGGGCCAAGCCCATGAGTTCACTGAGCCTTGTCCTGAGGTTTAGAACATATGCCACAACAGACTCCTCGTGAGATTTGCACTCACCTTCCCACTCATCAGAAATTAAATCTAGAGGTCCTCTCACCCTATGCCCATATAGCAACTCAAGGGGTGAAAAACCTGTGGATTCCTGGGGAACCTCTCTGTAAGCAAACAACAGATGGTGCAAATATTTGTCCCACTCCGTCTTAAACTCGCCTGCAAATGCCTGTAGCATGGACTTGATTGTAGAGTTTAACCTCTCAACCAGACCATTAGTCTGGAGATGGTGTGGGTGGTCTTCAGGTGTTTCACCCCACAGTACTTCCACAGACAAGCCAGCAGTTCTGACATGAAACTGGCACCTCTGTCAGTCAGTAGTTATTTTGGGAAACCTACCTTGCTGAAAATATCTAACAAAGCATTTGCCACCTTTTCTGCCTCAATGGAGGACAAAACCACTGTCTCAGGGTATCTTGTAGCATAATCTACTACCACTAGGATATACCTTTTCCCTGTGGAATTTGGGGTACTCAGAGGCCCCACAATATCCAGAGCTACCCTCTGAAATGGCTCCTCAATCACACGCAAAGGCATCAGAGGAGCTCTCACATTGTCTCCTGCCTTGCCTACCTTTTGGCACTGCTCACAGGTCCTGCAGTACCCAGTTACATCTATGGAAATTCCAGGCCAGTAGAAGTTCTGCATAATACATCTCTTTGTACATTTTATGCCCATATGACCTGCAAAGGGAATATCATGGGCTATAGCTAAAAGCGCCAGATGGTAAGCTCTAGGCACTACCAACTGCTGTACCCTCTAACCTTCTAGCTCTCCCTCAGAGGTCCACTCTCAATACAGTAACTCTTTGTCCCAGTATACAGATTCTCCCTTCATTTGAGAATAAGGTGCCTCACTAGCTACCTGTCTCAGGCCTTGCCTGTCTCAACTGTCTCTTTGGAATCTTTCCCAGCTCCCCTTCCACAGTAAGTCTGGTATCCTCTGACAGGGGTGCCTCACTGTCAGCCTGGGTACTACTACTCACCTCTACCTTTGCAGTCACTATTTCCAAGGGAAAATCAGTACCCACAAGCAGCTGTGGCTCCCTTTCAGTCTCACTGCTACAGCTTCCTCTCTGAAGTAACCACCTCACCAGTTCTGGCTGCAGGTATGCAGTCTGCCTGGGTCTTCCCTAGGCTACCAGACCCACATGCTTGCTCCTAGCCTGACTGCATGTAACTGCATAAGCACATGGTACTGCCTCATCCAAATCCTTTCCTATCAGGACATCTGCAGGATGGTAGTTTGGTACCCCTGTTGTCTCAAGACATCCTACTATTAGCATTTTGTCTTCCCCACTTACTGGCTCTTTCAACTTTTGTTCCCCACCTTGCTTCCATGGACATCTGTATGCCACATGGCCCCACTGGTTGCATTCAAAACATTTAACCTTAGGTCCTACTCATGTACCTAGACTAGTGGCTTCCCCTGCTACTGGCAGATTCTGTTGTGTTCCTTTCGACCCATGAGCAGTACTGGGGGTCCCTTTCCTGTTCAGGGATGCTGTGCTTGCGAGATATAGGTCTCCCTTCTCCAACTCATCTGAAGTAGCACATTGTCTATCAGCTAACCAGATCCTCATGTCCTCAGGCAAATTGCTAAGAGCTTGTTCTCTCACCAAAAGGCCTGCCAGCCCCTCAGTAGTATTGACCTGACATCCAATTACCCACCTATGAAAATAAGTGCTCAGTTCAGCAACATATTCACACACACTTTCATCTGCCTTGCGTCTATGCTCACAAAACTTTTCCTATATGTTTCAGGTGTTGAGCTGTCGATTCCCTGAGTGTGGTACATCTTCACTTCCAGTCTGATCATCCTCCTGGTTGCTGTTTTCTGATGCAGTTGTGACCAAAGCTGCAATCATGTCTGCCTTAGTCAGGTTTCCTGCACCAGTCCCCTAGCCTGGCACATCTCAGCCAGCTAGCTCCTTGTCAGCCTTTGGTACTCCTTGGCTGGCATGCTGCCTGCTTTCCCTGACTAACTAAGTTAACAAAAGAAATAAAACAATTGTGATCTGAACTCTGAATATTCACTGCATGGCTGATTTAGAGTACAAAAACACCTTCAGTGATCACTGTACACAAGCTACTGGAATTCACACCATCTACACCACTACAAGCCAATTATTATTTGCCAACCAATTAATATGTGGTGTGGATATTCCACCACTGCCAAACAATTAATATGTGATGTCCATGCATTGGCTCAGCAATCAAGGAGCCTCACTCCTCACCACTAACACCAGTGAGGGGTGTCCATATAGGGAAAGGATAATAAATACACAGTAAAGTACAATTTCCCTTAAGAGCAGACAGAAATCACAGTCAGTCTGTTGCTGGTTTCTCCCTTTCTCTCCAGGTCCCCAATAAGACTCCACACTGGCACAGCTATAAGGTCCAGATCTCAGCCGATCTCAGCCGAGTGGGCAAGCTAAAACCTCCAGCACCCTCTCTGTCCAAACAGTGCTTCATGTCCCTGCCCAAGTAGCTGACATGCACACCGTTTGAGATAAGAGTTATATACAACCACACATACACTCCTGTGGAAGGCTGGCACACATTCTCCAGCTATGCCCCTTTTACCCAAACTATACAGTAGTACCACTTGCCACCACCCAGTAATATTTATCAGCTACTAAAAAGATCATTAACAAAGGGTGTCCAATTATTACTCTGCAACATTATTATCCAAATGGTAAGTGCAACTGAACAGTCAAGGCTTATTGAAGTGGCTTCGCCAGTATCACTAAATACATGCTGTGTACTCTTAGAGCTTAAATTATCTCTACACAAAGCAGCCACAGTTGAAAGGTTTAAAAATATTGAATAATAAATAATAAAAACACAAGACAATACTTCTTACTACACAGTGCTAGTCGAGGGTTCAGAGATCACAGAGAAATACTTAAAATAATACAGTAGAAAACGTCTGACAGCAGTGCAGAAAAAAAATAATCTAATCTTTCTAGTTCCTAGCTATATCTAAGAGAAAACACAGTTACATAAAGAACATAGGCAGAGTTGGATGTTCTCAAGACAAATGCTAAATGCCCTCATTCTTTCTGTCCTTAAATTGATAACAGAGTACCACTGATTCATTTCTGATTACATCATTTCTTTCTGGTTCTCAGGATAACAGAAACTCAGACGTTAATAGCCCTTTTGATATTGCAGCTGGTCAGGAAGCCAGAGCAATAAAAGAAACTATACATGTAAATTCTAGCTATTAACTCTGGGCTCAAAACAATTGGCAGAATGCCTCCCTCAAGACATCTCGGCTCCGAGATTTAGATCAAAGAATTTCACAATGCTTGACTTATCAGCTTTCTTACAGCAGAGTGCACTGTTGTTACATTTTTTTCATTTCAAAATCCAATACAGTCTTTTCACATTTAAGAGAACAAGCCTGTGGCTTACATTAATATTTTACAAATGACAGAATTATCTACAAAATTCTATCTGGCTAGGCTGGCAGCCTTCACCTATCTTCACATACAGAGTAAGTTCTGGGGGTTGGAGAGTGGCTGGTAGTGCCAGCATGGACATCAGATGCTGGAGGCAGGGCTGATAACAATGAAGTCCAAGTAGACCAAAAAAAAAAACATGCATTTTTGAAGGATACGAAGTCTGAAACTGAAATTACTCCCATCATGTGATTTCAATGAATTTTCAGAAGGCAGCAAATTATGAGGATAAGCAAACATACGAGGCAAAAGTCTGGACATTCTGCAAAAATTCTGGACATTTGAGAAATGTATTACTGAATCTTATTTATTCATCAAAAGAATTATATGTAATTATGAAGAAACAGTTATTAAATACGCCAAGAGCTTCCTACATAAAATTATTAGAAATTGCTCTGCATTTTGCGCATTTGTTCCAGGTTGTTAGATTGGAAGGTTGAGAGCTAAAGCCAGCATGCCCTGTTACTCATTATTTTTTCAGTTTAGCAGTAAATGGTTAAAGTTTGATCTTCTTTAGGCAGGTACCTTAAAATACTTCAGCTTGTTTTATGCCTTCTTAGGACAAGGATCATACCAATAGTATTATGTTGCTAGAAGTGTGTATTTGTGAGTGTGTGTGTGGGGGGGAGCGTAAGTATATATGTTTCTATATGTCTGTGTTTGCATCAATATCTGGGACTGTGTGACTGTGTGTCTCTGACTGTGTGTGTTAACATTATGCAGAAATTCTTCATTACTATAATGTGAAGTGCAGCATGCCATAGTTCTAGACAATACCACTCCTTTGCTGCTCCAGTCAGAGAAGTACAGTACATGTATTTCATTTTTTTAAATAATACATTACTTTCCCATTGCTATGGGAATGTGACATTCATACCTTTCAACCTCTTAGCATGAGAAATCTGGACAACGCCAAAAATAATGGGACACAAAGGCCCAAAAATATGGACAGATTTTTAAATACTGCTTTTATAAACGTAGAAAGTTGCTAGAATAACAGGATTTCTGTTTGCATGCATTTTTTTGAAGGATATGAAATCAGAAACTCAAATGTATTTCATTATTTAGAGATTTCAGTCCTCAGTGATTTGTCAGAATATCACACATTTTATGAGTAACAAACCAAAAATATAAGGTAAAAATCTGGACATTCTGTGAAAATCTGGACAGTTGAGAGGTATGGTGACATTGCATTTGTCTGTGCTCCAGATATAACACCACTGTCTAGCAGCTGCAGTAAGAGAAATAGTGAGCCTGAAGCACTGGGTTCATTTCTGCTGAGTTTTGACTTGGGCAACCTGACTTAAAGCTTGCTACAAGATCTGACTTAAAAAAAAAAAAAAAACAGTTCCCGAACATCTATGAAGTAAACTCTTTAAGCACGTGCTTTATTCATTAGTGTTCTATTGCTGATTTAGAGGTTCTGTTTTGTGCTGTGGTAATTTTACATCTGAACTTGGTCTAACCGATTCCCAATGGTAAGAGAGGAGGGACTAATTCTGGTACCATTGTTGGCTTGCATTACTACTCATTAGAGAAGAGTACTAACTTTTCATTATCCCATGTGCTGTTGTGCTGTGTAGTAAGTGTCACGTTTGTGCATGCTTCCATTCTATTATGCTGACCTTCAACATGACCAATCTGCCTTGAGTTCAGTTATCAGACGACTGAAAAAACAGTTCCCCCAGGATCTGGAGAGTAGACTTATCTGCCTTTATTTTATACAGTACAGTGTTCTACTGCTGATTTAAAGATTGTTTTGTGTGGTAATTTTGCCTTTGAAACTGCTGTGACTGGCTCACCCCTGGTCAGAGTAGGTATTACTGCTGGTGTTGTTTTTGACTTGAATTACTAGATGTTACATAGCAATGCTAACCTTTCATTGACCTGTCTGTTCTGTAGTCAACTTTAACTTTGTGTTTGTGGATATTGATAATCTTTTGTGCTGGGCATTGACACTACCAGCTTGCTTTGAAACCTGCTACCCCAGCTGTCTGGGGAAAAAGCCCACAGCATCTGAATAGTAAAGTCTTCTCATGATAGGGTTTATTTTAAGGCTCTGTTTTGGGCTGTGGTAATTTTGCATCTCAAGGTAGAATAGATGGTTTCCCCCTGGTGGGGATAGGGGCTGAGCTGGTGTTATTTCTTGCTTTTATTACTACTGGCTGACACAGAAGTGATGACTTTTCTTTGGCCTGTGATCCATGTGGTCTATTCATTATGCTGCGCTTTCACAGAATTATCCTGCCTTGAAGTCTGCTGCTAAATTTGACAGGAATAGTGGCCCAGCAACTCATGGAAATTAAATGCTTCTGCAATGTTACCATTGTGTTGTGCTGAGCTTCCTCAAGCCCTACCAGTCTGGAACTCTGCTAAAAAGGTTTGATTGGAAAAACAGTCCTATGACATCTGAGAATTACTGTTGTTAATGCAGCAGGTTTACAGAATATACAATATAGTACAGGAAGGCAGTGGAAAATACTCATGTTGGTAGCTGCCCTATTTTTCCCAACCTCTACTATCTGAACTACTATACCCTAGTGATCACTTGTGCCTAACTGCCTCTGGGTTAGTGGTGTCAGGCTGCATCATCTTCTTGGTAACCATCTGTGCTTTGCTGTTTCTGGATGAGTTTGTTGGTAGGTTGTGACACCTTCTGCTAGCTAGTAAAGTTGAATTTACCTTTAATTGTTGCTCCCTGCTGTGTATTTGTAAATGGTAGCTTCCTGTGTATTAGGGAAATGTATCTGTGTTGTAGTTCATTATTTACTGCCTTGCTATATTGCAGGCTTAACATGATCCTTCCAATGTGCTATACTTGAATACATGCTGTGTTTGATTGTTTACTCCCCTGATATAATGCAGCCTTGCGATACTGCATACTTGTTGTGGACAATTGTTTACTGCCGTGATATACTGTAGCTTTGCTATATTGTATACTTGCTGTAGGTGAGTGCTTGTTTACTGCCCTAATATTTTGCATCCTTATTATATTGTATCCTTGCTGTGGTTGATTGTTTACTGCTCTCATCCACAACCTTGCTGTGATAGCATTGCACACCTTGTTGTATTATGTCTGCATTATTTCTGATGTTCTTTACTGTATTTTACTACTGGAACACCTAAGCCTACTATTGACTATTGAATTATTCCAGAACTATGAGTTTTTTTGCACTTGTGCACATAGTATCAAATTTTGTTTACTATAGTGTCCACCTAACATTATACTAGGACATTTTTCCTTGTGTATTAAGCACTGTGAGAAACCCTGTAGCTTGTAGACTGATGTGCCCGAGGACTTTAGATTACTGAGCTGGGCCATATATGCTTGATGCCCACTCATACACTAGTAGTAGGTAATGCATTGGTCACTGCATTGTAATATTCTTTTCTGCAACCCTGTTGCCTTATTGTGCTGCAGCACCCATACCTACTTCCCATTTCATCCCTATAATACTGTACTGCACTGTATTATAATGCCAATAAACTGGATTGTACTTGATTGTTCCATATTAAGCTATATTAAGTAGAACTGCATTGCACAGTTTCCTATTGTACCTTTTTTTCTATATTGTACAAAAATTGCAGTTTTGTACTGCCCTTTAACTGTTCACACAATTCCCTTATATCATACACCCTTTGCATCTGTACTGCCTTTGAATTAATGGCACAGCCACAGCTTCACTGTCCCTTTATATAACATAGCTCTATCTATCCCCTTTTTAATTAGACCAAGGGTCACCAAATCCTTTAGCATTGAACAAGTTATGCAACCTGACCCTCTAGATCAGCCATGGGTCCAGACAATGTCCTTGATCTGTTGCCCCCTTTGTTGCACTAGTTACTCTGAGTCAGTGTATTAACTGTCACATGCATTTTTACCAGGTCCCCTTTAGATGGCCGAACTTTTAAAAGCTCGACTTTCATATGGCTGAGACCATATGATCGAACTTTTAAAAGATCAAATGGTCTGAATGGGGATTACCATAGAGCGTGGAATGGGAAGATTTCCCTTTACCGCAATGTAGTGCGATCTCAGAGTTGGTATATTTAAATAGCGGGGGTGCAGCACTGTTTAGTTATTTTTTTGTTTTTATTTATTCATTTTTATTTTCACATTTTTGAACATTCAAATGTTCGATCATATGGTCTCGGTCATATGAAAGTTGAACATTTGGATGTTTGATTAGGTGAAGTAGACCCCTTTTACCATGAGTCCACATGTGAGAGGTGCAAATGCTTTTTACAACTGGAGGCAAAGTGCTCACACAGAGTATTGGTACCCATAATAATGCTACACCTACAAACTGCAAGCCAAACATGAAACCTTCCTATGATGAGGTACTGTGAAAATTACTTCTAAAAACAGCAAAAACCTCCTATGTGTAACACTTTTTTAATATATGCAGCCAGACCTCAATAGCAGACAAACACCCATTCTGAACTATATTTACCCTAAACATGTTTTTATGACATGGGTATAATTTGAAAACTGTTTATATTTTTTCTGTTATATAGTGTTGGATTTACTTGTATGTCTTACTAGTATGGGTTAATAATAATACCAAATAACTCAATGCAGGAGTTAATAATACTATATAACTCAATAACAGCATCCTGAGCTGATTCATTTGGATCATTTCCTGGAGGTGGTTTCTCAATCTATTTTGCAAGAATTATTTGACTTATTGCATCACAGTTTCCAATGGTAACATTTAGAATGGATGCTTTTTCTATAAATGAGTTTAATTTAATATGTGGGTTAAAGATGAATGTTTCATTATCTGTGTTAATTGCATAGAGTATAGTCATGAGTGTCAAGCAGAAAGATCCTAGGTTTCAATATGGGTGACAGCTTCCTGATATTTCCAAGTGTGAGTCCCAGAATAGCAAAAACGTATGTGTGTGTGTGTGTGTGTGTGTGTGTGTGTGTGTGTGTGTGTGTGTGTATCTAGAGTACATGGGTTACATTCAAGTTCGCAGACTCTCAAATTTTCAAGCACTTGAATGAGTACAGTGTGTCATATTTAACTTTTTGAACTTTACTGTTGTTTATTTGCTCAATATCGCAGTACAGTGGGGATTGGGAATATATCCTTTCCCCAGTGTAGTGTATTCTTAAAGATATAATTAAATTATTAATTTATAATTAGCAGGGGGTATTGGAGGTACTGGGAAGGAGTTTTGTATCCCTGTAAAAAATATTGTTTTTATCCAATCTTTGTGAGTCAAACTCTTTACTAGTTGACAGATGTTCAACGTTCTGATACTTTGAATGTCTGCCATGAACTAATATATATATATATCAATCATAGGATCATAAGATCATAGGATGTTACTAGCCTATTGTCCATAAGGCCCTTGCAAGCCTGGCCAAGAATTTAGTCCGTGTTCTGACAAGTCAGCACCTGATGCCCCTGTCCAGCAGGGACACAGGTGGAATCCCAAGGGTGTATTTTCTGTTCCCCATCCAGTTATCCAGGTTAAGCTTAAAAAGGGATAATGAGGTACTCTGCTTGACATGGAGAGGGAGTCTGTTCCAGAGAAGGGGGGGGGGGTCTCTCGGATACAAATCTGTCCCAACAACAAGTCCTATTGATGTCACTGACTAGGGGTTACTTGAGTAGAACTTGACTTGTGGATATGCAGCAGTCCCATTAAGGTGGGCTCTGAGGTTGCTTTATGTGCTGGACAGAGTTCACCTCTGACGAGTCTGTATGAGACTGAGTAGAGGGACAGGGCTTTTAGCCTATCTCTGTAGATAGATTTTGAGGTCCTGGATTCTCCTGGTGAGGAACCTCTGTGATCTCTATAGCTGGTGCTTTGTGAGCTACATGCCAAAAGGGGTATTATACTCAATAATGGGTCTTATAAGGGAAGAATACAGGGATGTCATGACCTCCTTGTCTCTGGATCAGATATTCTTCCTAATGAGGTGAGCTATGCAGAAAGCCTTCCATACAATGGAGGCAATATGGTGATCAAAAGTCAGGTTGCTATCATCTTGAGTGCCTAAAATTTTCAAAATATGATCAAAGTTTTGAGACTTCAAACGTTTTGAATGGAGATCGCGGTACAGTGCAGAACAGGAAATGTACCCTTTTCAGCAATGTAGTGTGATCTCTGAATTGGTATATTTAATTAGCAGGGGGTGTGGGGGGCACAGCCAACTATGTGGGGGGTGCAGGGAGGCTTGCACACCTGCAAAAATGTTAAAAATATGTTTTTTTCTACTGTTTTTCATATGGTCTCTGCCATATGAATTTTGAAGTTTCAGAACTTGATAATCTAATACAGCTACACACACACACACACACACACACACACTCACATATATATATATATATATAAGTGTGTGTGTGTGTGTGTGTGTGTATTTATATAAAACATCACTGTGATGATCCAGGCAAAATGGGGAAAAAAGGCACATATATTTAGTTTCATGACTAGCTGGGCATTGAGTTTCATGACATAGCAGTTTACTATAGCTCATCTTTCTCTGTAGTATGGCAATGTCTGAGTTAGTATGTATAAGTAATGGAGATATGGGGGTATAGGGGCTTGCCTGCCCACACTGAAGAAAGCAGGGACTTGCCCTTGCAATAAATAAATAAATAAAATAAATAAATTCATTAATTAAATTGCTGTTGTTCCATAGTTATACTGCTTCTTTTTGTAATTCCAGGACGTGCAAATGTTGACTAGCGAATTACAATAAGGAACCATCAGTATAATGTCAGATTTCACACCATTTGTTAAAATCTGTCACTATTATTTATAAGCTGTTTTGCATCATGTATTGCATATTTCAGTAGCTAACACAGTCATTTTTTGGGCAATTAAAAGTTCCACATAAGGAGTTTCACTGATATCTGTATTTTTGAAGTTTAATCAGGAATCTCATAATTTGGGGGCATATATCTAGTAGTGTGAGACATATGAACACAGGCTGATAGCAGTCTAAACTTCAAGCACCATAATTTGGGGGCATAGCCCAGTGGTGCAAGTTATATGAGCACAGGTTGATAGCAATCTAAACTTCAATCACCATCTGTCCATAGTGGTGAGGAAAGTCTTCTGCATTGTGCATCTCATAAATAAGGGCATCACACCCAAGAGTAAGAAGGTTATAACTCCGCTGTACTCGACCCTTATCAAACCACTAATTAAGTACAATGCTCCCTTTTGTATGTATCTCACCAGACACCTGCATCAATTGGAGAGACCACAGATGTTTTTAATCAAGAGAATCCAGGGCCTCCAAAACATTACTTACATGATGAGACGGAAATCCCTGTCAGTGTATTCTGTATCATACAGGCTGCTGAGAGGCAATCTGCGTCTGGATTACAGAGCAGTCTCTGACTCTGTGACTGGCATATTAACCCTTCAGACAGGAATTCACTATGTATTTGCTGATATAAATGAGTTGTTTTGGTATTAATTACTACCACTGAAAGCAATCCATCTTTATCATTAAAAGTAGCAGTTATTGTAGGTATCAAGCAATATCACAATGCATCTTTTTAGAAAAAAAAAGAAAAGGATAATGGAATATATCTATTCAATTTAGTGCTATCATTTTGTAAACATGCATTTATTCAGTAACTTAGCAAGTGGCATAATTTCTTTGATCCAAAAGGCTCAGAAGGCTTTAGGCCCTATTTCCATGCCAGATGATTGTATTCATTATCTAATACTGACATTGTAGCACAGTATAAGAGGTTTCCTATTTTTCTGAAATGCCAACTTCCAGATGAGGCATTAAACTGGAATCATGTCTACCTTATCAGCAGAGGGAGAAGATCGCTCAGCACTTATCAGAAATAATAATGGAATGTGCCAGTGCCCTGGCCACATTTATCTTCATCATTATGAATACTATTGTAAGTCCCACTGAAAATGATTAATATCTAATCCAGAAAAAGAAGTGAATTCTGCTAAAGAATGCTCAGCAGAACAAAAAACAATGTAAATATTGGAAGAGCGTTGCACCACAGGTGTTAGTATTTCATCTGAGTATTCAAAACTTGCTAAACAACTGAAATGGCGAAAAGACAGCTTCAATAACAGACTTTTACCATGTTGAATCCCCAATATATGAAATATAGAGCTTTGCTGTTGCAAAAGTTAAGTGGTGTTGTAATTCCACAGCTTTAAAACATGTGGATGTCATAAAAACAGAAAAAACGAACATAAAAGTGAAGAACCCTTCTGATGTAAACAATGGACAAGCACTTTCAGCTTTTTCAAGCCTTCTTCAGATCCAAGAAGGTAAGATGGTTTCAGTGTTTAAAAGTTGGTATCACCCAATGAAACGACCTCAGTGAATGATGAATGTTAACCAATCTAGTTAGTCCATTGGTACACACCTCCATAGCTTGAAGGTAAAACTCTTTATTTAAAAGTCATTGTTTAAAACAACATGACAGTTTGACGTTTCTAAGACAGACTCAGACATGTAGTTTGTTTTCTTTACCTTGTGTTTTGCTTGCATTCTGTTTAACAGCATATTAAAACTTCAAAAGAGACCACAGCTCTCTCTGTTCTGAGTCAGGCAGAATTTTTCCCCTCCCTCCGACCCATTTAAGTTGTCTTGTTAAATACCACTGTCTTTCTAGTTGCCCGCCTCTTATGTTAATCTGACCATATATCTCATTTCTCTCTACTTTCACTGGCTTATGTGAGTAATCACAAAACCATCACTTTTGAAATCCCACCCCTTCAATTATTTAAATTTATTGGCCATCCTACAGTATTTCATAGTACCAAAATACAAAAGTAACCACCCCTTTCAGTCCATCTTGCTGTTTTAAAAATAGTAACTCTCCACTAAACCTTAACTATTTATACAGGGAAAACTCAAGTTACCTACTTTCATATCTAACTTCTCTAGTGCACACTGCAGAGTGCATTCTTTTCAATCTTACCTTTAAGCTTCCCTGTTACTAGCACTTTCTCTAATACCTAAAAGATCATCTCTACTTGACTCCAAGTAGACTTTTCTCTATCTGTTAAACCTAGCACTTGCTCCTACAGTACTTATTACCTTGATACGGCACTCTTATAGATAGCACCCCAAAAGGCAAACCCCCATTTCTCGGTCACCCACGTCCCCCGGGATCTCTTTTAAAGTTTTTTTGTCTAGTCCTTCTAGCATGTCGAGGGATCAGTTGCTAGTGTCCTCTCCTGCTCAGCTGGTGAACCTGGGAATATTGAGGCAATGTTACAATTGCCTCATGTACACAGACAACCCTCTCCTCCTCCCACAAAACACAAATACATGCGAGAGATGCAACTATACGGCCAAACTGGAGGCTGAGCTCTCTCAACATAGGACTGGCAAGACCAGTCAGGAGGAGAAGGTTACCACACACACTATAGACCCAGTCTCACATAGTACCATCACAACCTCAAATCATACACATAAACACACAAAGACGTACTCGTGGCTCTGATCAAAAATCTACCAAAACAGCAGAGGCCACCAAAGCAGACACCCAAACAACCACCACCTCAGAACACAACACCTGCAACACATAGACCTCACAGTCAGAGTGTCAAACAGTCACAGCCCTTAAGGCCAAACACAATGCCAGACACACTAGTCATTGGTGACTCCATAGTCAGACACACTGACGTCCCGCTCACCAGACTGAGTAAGGAGAAGGTCACAGTAAGCTGCCTGTCGGGCGCTAGAATCCGCCACATAACGCAAGCACTCAGGTCTCTCAACAGCAGGTACAAATATGACTCAGTCATTGTCCACGCTGGTGTAAACGACCTGAGACGCACCTCCTTGGACTACATGAAAAGAGACATTGAGGAGCTCTCTGATTATGTAGCCCAGGCAGGTATGACCCTGACCTTGAGCAGTATCCTACCTTCACCAAGAATGATGCCACAATACAGAGATAAGATGATCAGCTTTAACAATTGGCTTAAACTCTGGTGTCATTCAAAGGGGATCCAATGTCTGTCTGCCTGGGATGACATGCTGGACAAGCCACGCTGCTTCGCAAGGGACGGCTTGCACCTGTCACCCTGGGATTCCGGATATTGGCAAAGGCTCTTGCCACCCCATAGTGCCTTTTTAGGCAAGGCTCAAATTCTAAACCTACCACCCTAGAACACAAAAAGGAAAAACTAAGGGTAATGCTGCTCAATGCCAGAAGTCTAAATCTCAAAATGCATGCACTCGAGGCCCTTCTCAGTATGGAGAACATCGATGTCTGTGCAGTGACAGAAACCTGGTTCAAGGCTCCTGAGAGCACCCCAGCACTATCAGATTTTACCTCTTATCATGCCCGCCCCAAAATCCGGACAATACCAAGAAAGGAGGGGGGGGTATCCATATTCATCAAAGACACCCACACCTCAAGACTGGTGGCAACGCACGATGCATCGGAGACCATCCAGGTGCAATTAACCATAGGCAAGACTGCTCTGCAAATTGTAGCATGTTACAGGCCACCCTCACAAACTCAGGAACCTCACATGGCCTTCCTGAAAACACTAGAGGGGATAAATGTATCACCAAACACCATCATACTAGGTGACTTCAATTACCCTAATATAGACTGGGAACACTACTCAAGCCCAAACACCCTAGCCCAAAAGTTCCTGGAATTCATAAACTCAAATGCCATGGAACAACTAGTCACCATCCCCACAAGAGGAGAAAACATACTTGATCTCATCATCACGAACATGGGAGCACAATGCTCAACACCGAAGTATACCCCTCACTGGTGAGATCAGATCACAAACTAATCTCGCTGGAGGTCCTCATCCCACCCCCACCTGAAATAAAAAGACCACAGTAAAGAACTTCTCGAAAGCCGACTTCACACTTCTAAAGACTAGTGTGGTCTCCTTTAAGGCCCCGAGCCGGCGGAAAACAGTACTCAAGCCGCTGAATCACTTACAAATGCCTTCTACCAGCACCTGCAGGACTGCATGGATAAGGCAATCCCAAGCAAAACAAAGACTCTTTGTACCAAAGGCAAGCGTCCACTCTGGTGGACCCCAGCCATAAACAAACTCTACAACAAAAGGAGGAAGCTACTACAAGATAGAGCAAAATCCTTAAAAGGTAAGACACCCTTGATCACTATAAGTAAAAAACTAAGAGCTCTCATAAAATCATCCAAAGCAAATTTTGAGAGAAAAATAGCTAAAGACTCAAAAGACAATCATAAGGCCTTCTTTAGCTATGTTATAAACCTGGGAGGAAACTCACAGATATGCTCAGAACTAGTTCAAAATGATGTGAAGATTACTGATCCTACAGACATTGCCAACATACTGGCTGACAGGTTCAGTGCAAACTTCTTCCCCCCCCAAAAGGAGAGATATCTATACCAAGCGATTGCAGCCCCCAAACATCTCCAATGCCCAAGTGACAACTGCACTCTCCAAAGCAAAAACACAGCATCCATGGGACCTGATGGTGGCCCCGGCTGTGTGCTCCACGAACGCAACGAGGAATTAAACCCACAGCTAGGACAGCTGTTTAATCATAGTCTTACCTCTGGATACGTACTCCAGGAGTGGCGCACTGCAACTGTGGTCCCACTTCACAAAGGCGGTGCCTCCACCGACCCTGGAAATTACCGCCCATTAGCTTGACAAGCCTTATCTGCAAAGCCATGGAGAGGATCATAATGGACCTCATAAATAAAGACATAGGGAATTTGCAGACTTTGGATCCATCCCAGTTTGGCTTTGTCAAAGGCAGATCATGCCTTCTAAACTTGGTTGACTTTTTCAAACAGTCACCAAAGCCATTGATGAGGGAAAGGCAGTCCATACAGCCTACCTCGATCTGGCGAAGGCCTTTGATACAATACCCCACTCGGGTATCATTGAAAAACTCATCAGCTTAAATGTTAACCCATACATCACAAGATGGGTTGCAAACTGGCTGAGTGACAGAACCCACAGGGTCAGAGTTGCTGGCGCCATGTCAGACTCAAAGCCTGTCACAAGTGGTGTACCACAGGGCTCAGTCCTGGGCCCACTCTTGTTTGGCATCTACTTTTCCGAAGTACAAGCAAACACAGGAGGGTTATGGCTGACAAAGTTTGCAGATGACTGCAAACTGGGCGCCATAGTAGAAAACACATCTGACACAGATATCCTTCAGAAGGGTCTCACAGAAACGGATAACTGGTGCCAGAGCCATGGCCTAAAGTTAAATGCCAAAAATGCATAGTCATACCCTTCGGGAAAAACAAGGTTACCCCTAGCTACCAAATAGGTGGCAATCCACTGAGTACAGAAGAAGTTATCAGGGACCTGGGGACCCAGGTTGATAGTAGTCTGTCATTCGACACCCATGTAGCTAAAGTAGTTAGGAAGACCTTCTACATTGCCCACCTTATCATGAAGGGATTCTCATCTAGATCAAGGGAGGTCATAGTCTCCCTATACTCATCACTCATCAGACCAATGATTGAGTACAATGCCCCATTCGGAATGTATCTGACCCGACACTTGCAGCAGCTGGAGAGGCCACAAAAGTTCCTCACCAAAAGGATAAAGGGTCTCAAACATCTGTCCTATGCTGCCCGACTGAAAGAACTCCAGCTCTATTCAGTCGCCACGCTTGCTCAGAGGTGACCTTTGCCTAACATACAAGGCCATGTCAAACCCAGATTTGATGAATATGCTTCACCTCAAAAATCTAGATCCGTCAGAGCCACAAGGGCGGAGACTTAAACCTCGACAGGGCTATTAATAGGACGTGCTGGAGGGATAGATTCATCACCCAAAGACTCCCTATGCTGTGGAATAAAATCCCGGTATATGTGAGGCAGAGCACCTCGCTGGCCTTGTTCAAGAGAAATCTTGACCAATGGATGGGAGATCGCAGATATACCCCAGGGATTACCACAGTGTCACTGCTCAACAGAGGCACAGCAAAATAATGGGTATAGTTCCCCATACTAAAGGGGTGGCGTAAGCCACAAAACTATGGGCTAGGCTTGTAAATGCCCTCGGGCAGATAGCCTAGTATGAACCTATGAACCTATGAACCTATGAACATATTTTCAGAAGGAATATTAGTAAAATCTTTTCAGTAGGTTCTAGTTAAAAGAACAAACTCTGCATAAAAGCCAAGATTTGAGAGAAAAAGGGGAAAAATAAAAACAAAAATAAAGATGGTCATTTAGGGCGCTTCTTTTTATTTCATTTCTACAGTTTCTTTGGGACATTGGAGCCTAAGTCAGTATATCTAAGGTTTCTGGCAATGAAAACAGGACATAAGTGAACATAGCTCATTGCTCATCTATTTTTAAGAAAAGGTTTTAAGGGAACACAGCCATTAAGGCCAGGGGGGTTATCTGCCCTCAGCCGCATTATCCATTTGGCTTCCTCTCTCTCAGTCAGATTGGTCAGGTCTCCTTCTCTGGAAGTAAAATGTATCTTTGAAATGACCATGAAAACAAAGCTATGTCCCTCATGCTCACGTAAATGAAGAAAAAGAGAATTTGTTTCCTTTCTGTTACATATATCAGATTGATGTTTGATAATTCCTTCCTTTAGCTTCATATTAATTTTTCCAACATAAAGTGCTGTGCAGGAAGTGCAGGTAGCTATGTAAACAATATTGCTGGTTAGGCAATTAGCTAATCCATGAAAAACAAATGTTTGTTTAATAACCTGATGCTTAAATGTGTTGCTACAATTGATTACTTTGCAGACCTTGCAGAAGCCACATTTCTTTGTTCCTGATGAATTATTATGTACTAGTTGTTACATATCCCATCATTTAAGCATAAAATTCTTTTGAGATTCTTTTTATTTTTGAAAAGGAAACTTGGGTTATCTCCAACAATCTCTTTTAACTTTTTATCCAAAGTTGGAATTGGCCAGAACTTTCTGATCACCTGGCATACTTTATCATGGTCCATAGTGTAAGTCAAATTGACCCTTAAGTTAGATGTTCTTTTAGGTATAGCTAGGGATGGTGTACTTTCACCTTCTCTGACCTTAGAAGAATAAAAAGGTTTGCCTTTTCCTTTACGTATGTCATTAATTCTGGTCTTGTTTAGTTCTAAACTTCTCGTTCCATAGCCTTGTTGGCTGAAATTATTAATAAGCCTCTCTTGTTCCTGGAGAAAGATTGTCTCTTCTGTACATAGCTTTGAAATCCTTGCAATTTGATTTTCAACAATGTTAGAGAAAATATGCCTAGGATGCATACTGGAAAAATAGAACATGTGGTTTGATCTGGGGAAGGGAATAGACACTTGCCTCTATAGGAAAGATATGTGGCGAAACCACATGCTCCATTTTTCCAGTATGCATCCTAGGCATATTTTCTCTAACATTGTTGAAAATCAAATTGCAAGGATTCCAAAGCTATGTACAGAAGAGGCAACCTTTCTCCAGGAAGAAGAGAGGCTTGTTAATAATTTCAGCCAATGAGGCTATGGAAAGAGAAGTTTAGAACTAAACAAGACCAGAATTAATGACATACGTAAAGGAAAAGGCAAACCTTTTTATTCCTCTAAGGTCAGAGAAGGAGAAAGTACACCAGCCCTAGCTATACCTAAAAGAGCTTCTAACTTAAGGGTCAATTTGACTTACTCTATGGACCATGATAACGTATGATGCATGCCAGGTGATCAGAAAGTTCTGGCTGATTCTAACTTCGGATAAAAAGTTAAAAGAGATTGTTGGAGATAACCCAAGTTTCCTTTCCAAAAATAAAAAGAATCTCAAAAGAATTTTATGCTCTAATGATGGGATATGTAACAACTAGTACATAATAATTCATCAGGAACAAAGAAATGTGGCTTCTGCAATATAATCAATTGTAGCAACACATTTAAGCAACCGGTTACTAAACAGACATTTGTTTATCATGGATTAGCTAATTGCCTAACCAGCAATATTGTTTACATAGCTACTTGCACTTCCTGCACAGCATTTTATGTTGGAAAAACTAATATGAAGCTAAAGGAAAGAATTATCAAACATCAATCTGATATATGTAACAGAAAGGAAACAAATTATCTTTTCCTTCATTTACGTGAGCATGAGGGACATAACTTTGTTTTCATGGTCATTTCAAAGATAAATTTTACTTCCAGAGAAGGAGACCTGACGAATCTGACTGAGAGAGAGGAAGCCAAATGGATAATGTGGCTGAGGGCAGATAACTGCCCTGGCCTTAATGTCTGTGTTCCCTTAAAACCTTTTCTTAAAAATAGATGAGCAATGAGCTATGCTCACATATGACCTGTCTTCATTGCCAGAAACCTTAGGTATACTGACCTAGGCTCTGATGTCCCAAAGAAACTGTTGAAATGAAATAAAAAGAAGCGCCCTAAATGACCATCTTTATTTTTATTTTTATTTTTCACCTTTTTCTCTCAAATCTTGGCTTTATGCAGAGCTTGTTCTTTTAACTAGAACCTACTGAAAAGATTTTAATAATATTCCTTCTGAAAATATGTCTGAGTCTGTCTTAGAAACGTCAAACTGTCATGTTGTTTTAAACAAAGAGTTTTAAATAAAGAGTTTTAACTTCAAGCTATGGAGGTGTGTACCAATGGACTAACTTGATTGGTTAACATTCATCATTCTCTGAGGTTGTTTCATTGGATGATACCAACTTTTAAACACTGAACCCAGCTTACCTACATGAATCTGAAGAAGGCTTGAAAAAGCTGAAAGCACTTGTCCATTGTTCACATCAGAAGGGTTCTTCACTTTTATGTTCATTTTTTCTGTTTTTATGACATCCACATGTTTTAAAGCTGTGGAATTACAATGTCACTTGACTTTTAACAAGGCAAAGCTCTATATTTCATATATTGTGGATTCAACATGGTAAAAGCCTATTATTGAAGCTGTTGTTTTGAAGCTGTCTTTTTGCCATTTTGGTTGTTTAGCAAGTTTTGAATACTCAGATGAAATACTAACACCTGTGGTGCAATGCTCTTCCAATATTTACAATGATTAATATCTAGTCAGACTAAGTGACTTATCAGGAAGTAAGGAAATAAACAAATAACTAAATAATACATTCTTGGCAGAAGATAATGCTAGGATTTGAATATTAGTAGCAAAATAGATATGTAGTTCTTTATTTTAATCGATTTACATTAATAGAATGAAATGGCATTCTGAGTGAAAACAAAAGAAAATATTCATTTTGCTTAAGCATACTGCATGGAATATAAATAAACAAAAATATAAAGAGAAGATAATATCAAAATGCATTAAATATACACTAAAGGAGGTGCCACAGCTCATGAACACTTCAAATGATTAAAATAACTTTTATTAAAAAATATAAAAACGAACCACTTAAGGTTATATAAATGAAACACACAAGTTAAACGCTTTCATCTGCCCAAAGTAGACTTCATCAGAACAAGTGTAAATTTGTGTTTCCAACTTCCAATTTACACTTGTTCTGATGAATGAGTCCCAAAATACAGACTGAATGGTCGAATGATCAGACTTACATATACTAAGTCCGAGATGCCATTTCTCAAAATAGTCCCTTTTTCCCTGAGGTATGGCAATCTTGAAGTTGGTATATATAAGTTTGTGGGGTGTGATGGGCTAGCCCCCCCACCTACATGGGGGGGGTGCCTGCAAAAAGATGTTTAAAGGAGAAGAACAATGTTTGACATTCACTCTTCTCCTGTGTTTTTTTTTTCAGCTTGTCAGCAATCAGCATTTCAAGTGATGGCATTTCAATAGGGAGCCAACCTAGAAGGGTTCCTCGTGTCCAGCTCTGAAAACACTTCTTAAGCAAGAATAGTGCCAGTCATAATAAGTGACCATAGTCACTTATGTTAGTTGTCTGTAATTATCATTAGCATCACACACACACACACACACACACACACACACACACACACACACACACACACACACACACACACACACATATACTTTACATATAGATAGATAGATAGATTGATAGATAGCTAGATTATCTGAAAAGCAAATTAATGCAACTACTTCATCTGTATACATAAAAAGCAATTACCAGCCCCCCCCCCACAAAAAAATATGCCCTTGATGAAGCTTTACATTATTTTAGCCAATGCTTTTTAAATATTCATAGCACCTCCTCACCATAAAAAGCTCAAAGTAAAACCAATCCACTTGATGATTACATTAAAAAAAATAAAAAAACAGAATATTGCATTGAAAAATACCCCCCCCCAAAAAAAAATTACTACTGTAAACTTCATCACCAGATGAAAATGGTACTTCCAAAATACAAATCTGAATTTTTGAGAATAATAGAAGGCCTCTTAAACCCAAGCAACAAAAAGAAAAAAACTCTGCTCTCTCACCTGCCAAAGTGTATAGATTTAGTGGTCACTGTGTTAAGATAGATAAATCAGTTAACATTCCACAATCCCATCCAACCCACATTCCTACCTCATTGCCAGCCTCCTCTACTATCAAATTCTTACCTGCACCCACTGGGTCTGTACTAAAACTCCTCCACAGCTCAAACTAACATCTCTAGCCAGTGATAGTTGAGCACAAAAGTATCTTAGCCCCAAAGCTGGAGACATTACCTATCCCATATCAATAGTACTAAACATATCAATACAGGTGTCATGCAGAGCAAATCACTGGAAATTCTCATTTATAATACCACTGAACAAATGAAACACTTCAATAGACCTAGTCAATTGCTGAATTATGAATACAAACAATGTCTTCATATGCAGCTCCTATATCACCAAAATCCTAATAATTTTTCACAGACTCAGCATGGTTTTTACAAATGAGACAACACTAAAAACACACATTCAGCTTTTACAGACTTGTTCCACAATTAAATTAACATTTGAAATACAGTGAGTCCCTTTTCTTAGATCAGTCAATTCTTTTCAGTGCTGTCTCTTAACTCATTCTCATACCTAAGTCACCAAACAACAAATATATAGCCAATCAGGCACAATCTATTTGACTGTCATATACCTTCTCTGACCTATAGCTAGTCACTGTGGATGCTCTCAAGACTTCATATTAGTATAATTTCTCACTCATCTAGTTATCAGTGATATGCATAAGGCCTCACATCCAGCAAAACAAATTCATTATTTAGACACATCTTTCTTCCTATTCTCTAGAAAGTCTTTTGTTGAATTCAGTCCAATCAGCAGCCATCTTTTACAAACACATAAAACTAGCTAACCAAGTTAGGTCTTCTCCTAAAAAGAGAAAAAGCAAAAGCCATGTTTTTCTGTAATTACCCCCACAGCATTCAAGTTAATGTGACCTCTCAGTTCTCTTCAAAAATTTCACATGCACTGAAGTTATGGAACATCCCAAATTATTAGAAATGACCATTGATCTTACACTTACATTTAATTGACATATTCAAAACTAGCTCAAGTCACACACTAAGACTTGGTCTAGTATATAGCAATAAAGCCATCTAACCAGACAGACCTAAATTTCTGCGGGCTGTTCTCTCCTACTAGCAGGTCTGATGTGCTTCTTCAGTCTTTACTAGTCTGCATACAACCCAAGTTATAAACCTAGTTTAGTACTGCAATACAATTGCAAAATTCACCCTATTCTCCAGCCAAATGTCCTTTGAACCACAACTTGCTGCAATGATGCCCCCCAAAAGACCTGAGGTTGTACTCTCAAAAACTTATCAAGTTATAAAAATCTAACAACAACCACATGGATTATACATTTTCTGCTTACATTGCCATAAAGCAGAATACCCTTTTACTTTCAGGCAAATTCCCTGTCTAAGTCAGTTCAAATCTGCACTAAACTCTCCCCTACAAACACACTGGACCTGTCTCTGCTCTCAAGACATAACCTAATTCATATATGCCATTCCTCAGACTATGCATATTTTACTATACAGCATGTAAGCTTGCCCCCTCAAAGCCCATGCCTCTATAAACATTTTTGCCTGTTTCTCATCCATTTATAATGTCCTTACAGATTTTCATGTGTGCCTATGCACACATGAGCAGGTGCACACATGCACTCAGACACATATGCACACACAGATGTGCACTCGCCCTCACACACACACACACACACACACACACACACACACACACACACACACACACACACACACACACACACACTCATACTAACAGACACCTGTTGTAACTTCCCAAAAGAATAGACCCTGAAAATGTTTTGCTCCTACTTGCCTCACTGCCTCCCTAATTAACTCCCTTCTCACTGCCTCCCTAATTAACTCCCTTCTCACTGCCATTTTGTTCATTCTTCCTATATGGCATTATTTCTTTTCTTCATCCTAATCTAACTGTATTAAACAACAGGCCACTTCAAATGTTTTAATTGCTTCACTAAAAGTAAACTATAGTTAACATTGTTTCTGTATTGTCTTTTTCATTTTCTGTATCAAACAAAGTTGTAAACTCTCTATGGTTTTATAGTAACTTAATCCCTGTTTTGTCAATCTATAATGCTCTATATGAACTTTTCCTAGAGGCTCCTGCTGAAAATAAACTCTGCTCAGGTGGACTATCACGTTCGTTAAATCCAAATAAGCAAATAAATTATTACTAGATGTCCACGGATTTCAAAAGGAAAAAGGGCCTTTGCCTAATCCAGGAATAAACCGCTGCATATTTGTAATTCTGGGAACTAGAAGAACACAAACAAACCATTCAGCATTTGGGTAAATCAAATAGAATTGCCAGGAGGCTGAATAGTACTTCCTATGGCAGTTGCTCGAAGGCTGTTTTATGATATGGCTTTGATCACATTTGCTGGAAATCAGTAGACCCTTTGAGGCTCCTACTTGTCAACCACATCACTCCAATAGATCAAGGTGGATAAGTCCCCAGCTTCTTCTCTGAAGCATAGTGATAAACTTTTTAAAAGACTACGTCAGTAATCGCCTGTTTCTTGTCTTTGTGTTTTATGCCCTGACAGTAAGCAGATCTCCAGTCTCTTCACTCTTCCACATTTCAATGAGGACAAGTTTTAATGATGGCAATGGCTTCCTTTCATATCCAACTATCTGATCATTTCCCAGGGCATCCAATTGTACTGCATACAAATTAGCTAATGGTGTCTTCAGCTTATATTGTGAAACATCCCTAGATTATGAAGTCGTTCTTTCTTGCAGGTTAATGTCAAGAGTCACAACACTTCCAAAAGTTTTATCACCTGTACATCATCCTGATACTGAAAAGCCCAGAAAGTTTAACCATGAGCAGTAGTGCTCAAAAGATAAGTGCCAACAAATTCTAAAACATGTATATAAATATGTCTTTTTACTAAAGTGCAGAATGGAGTTGGAAATGTTATAAATCTCTTACTATACGTTATGACATTTCTGACTCTACTGTAGCATGCAAGTTGTTACTTAAAGCAGTAGGTGTTTCATGCATTCAGTGTTCTTTATAACATATGCAATTAACTTTATCAAGAAAGCACAGCAGGTGGAAGGTTTTAGAGTAATCACTTTTACTTTAAATGCTTTTCCATAAGAATAATCAAGGTATAATTTAATTCTAAAAATGATAATGTTGTTTAAACAACGTGAGACAATCTTGTCTTACTGGTGTTCACAGTCTAAATCATCTGCCTCAGCCTTTTTGACTTCCCCTTTGAGCTTATCCCCCTTAGGCTTCTTCTTTATTTTGCTTTGATTTCTCTCTCTCTTTCTTCCTTTTTCCTTTTCTCTTTCTCTCACTTTCTTTGGTTCAGTCTCTCCCTCTCAGAGGCCTACATCACTCTGTTACTGTCTGTCTAGGAGTCTGCCTCTTAATTCTGTTGCTTGAGAGGCAGACTTCTGTGCTCCTTTGTATTAATTCTTCCTTTTATGTGAAGGGTGTTTGCCCTCCACTACTAAGGGGAGGTGTAGATATTCTTCCTAAACTAACCTAAGACTGCCATTCCACATACCCAGCAATGGATGCTATGGAGAACTACACCAGCTGATCACCTCTCACCTCAAACCTGTGGAGATGGCCAGAGATATCCAACCTTGGCTGCCCCACAAACATAGTGGAACTGGTTTATTTATTTTCCTCCATGTCAGACATTATCTGGCAATGCATCCAAGACTGAAACAGGCATAGTATCTCAATTGTTACATGATTAGTCATTCTCTTCATGGGCATCATATTTTGTAAATAAGGGTAGAACAGCAGATTTATTTATGCTACGTTTCATCCATAAAGTGACATGAATCAAGTAATAGACCTTAAATATTCCTAGCATGAAAACAATCATCAATTGATTTTCCTTTACTATTGCATGCTGTGTTGGAGATCCTCCTATCCTGTCACTGTTCTGTTTCTTGTCTTGTTCAGCGTCAGAACCATCCACAACTTGTGCTGTCATACATTTGTGAAATAGTTGCTTGTGTTTTTTTTTTTGAGACACTACATGATGCATCAGTATTACTTGGTTTCATCTGTTTTTTTAACCAAAGGGTTTACTTCTTAATGTATTGTCAATTTCCAGTGCTTGACCACTCTTTAGGGCTTGTATTGGCACTAATACAAACTTTTTTACTGAGTTGTCTTTTACATCAGAAGTTAGTGCTAAGTCTTTTGATTTATACTTTATGACTCACTTGTATTAAGTAGTAAATCAGATAAATTTTGTATACTTCCTGTTGGACTTAGGTTTGTTTCTGCAGCTTCAGGTTCTGTAGTCGGTTGCTCTATGAGCTTACCAGGCATGCTAGTCTGGTCTTGTCTTCAACACAGTTTTACACAGTTGCTTCAGTGGTTTTCAAACTTGTAATGTCCATGTTGTCCTCCATATATGCTAACTCCTGTCCTGTTTGAGGAAATTATTTTCCTTTCATAGTGTTGTTATTGCAGTAGGACATTCTTGTATCACTTTTGTATGAGAAGCAAGGGTTGACAAACTTTGACTTAGTTTACTGTCTGCTTCCTGTCACATTGGTTTGGGATTGTATTTCCAGCCTCCACATTTAAATTTGGTGACTGGATCGAGAATACTGTTTATTCATTTTGCAATACAGCTTGTGTTGCTGGAAAAAGACTATGGGTTCTATTCCCAGTCCAAGTGATTGGATTACTGACAGTGTAGCCTTACGATTACTACAATCATACCTCTCAACTGTACATATTTCCGCACAATATCAGGATTTTTGCCTCATATTTTTGGTCCAATTTTCATAAAATTGTAGTTTTCTGGCAAACTAGTTGTAAATCATTAAAGACTGAAGTTAGAAAATAATGACCGACATTTGAGTCTCAGACTTCATACCCTTCAGAAAATTCATGCTAATGCAAAACCTGTTATTCTATCAACTTTCTAAGTTTGTAAGAGCAATATTCAAAAATTGTTGCTATTTTTGTACCTTTGTCCCACTTTTATATATGGCTTTTTCCAGATTTCTTGCTCTAAGAGGTTGAGAAGTATGGCTGTACTCCTGGGTATGCCATCCTTCAGATAAGATATTAAATATTAATCCTGTCTAACTGCATTGGTGGTAATTCAAGGGCATGTAAAATATCTCATGGCACCTGTTAAAAAAAGTAAGGGAAGTCCCCCTAGCAGTACAAATACTAGCTTGGATGTCTGAAAAGAGGCCATTAGCCTAGCGGGACTAAACTGTTCAGCAAAGGAAAAATAAACTTTCTCTTTTCTTCCTGCAGAATATTAACAAGATGTTCATTCTCTTGGTATTTCTTTTCCACCTGGTGGGTGTGTTGCTTAAGCACATTTCAGTCACTGTTATTTTATTTCTGTATTCATAGATTTATAGTACTAGGCTAGCTGCCCTTGGGGGCTATTTTATGCCTAGCCAATTTCCCTTTTTCTGCTTAAAATAACCTATCCTATTTGGTTATAGATTAGCCACACCCATTCCATGGTTGATAATTATATATTACCCCTAAAGAGAATAACTGGGATTATACCATAGATAATTTGAGGGGGGCCATGTATGGTATAAAGCTTTTAGGAGGTACATCTGTCTATTATTTGTTTACATATATGTATTTCTTTACATATAATATTCTGAGTGCCTCACTGATTAGAGCCAGCTGTTTAGTCTCACAGGTGGGAGTGTGAATACCTACTTGACTCATGGACTGCCAGTGGTGATTACTAAGACAAAGTGCTGACTAGCACTAGCAGTAACTCTGAACAATTTCTACACATGCAGATTAGCTGATAGTGACGTCTTTCCTCATTGCAACTAATCTATCTCTGAATCACGTCTTTCACCATAGTTAAAAATAGCTTATTTTTAACTGTAGCAGTTTACACTTGTAGTAGGATTCTTTCTGAATCTCATCCTATATATTTCAACATAGAAAGCTTAGAAGCAGATTCACAATTCCATATAGACCAAATAAGCATGTTAATGGCCTCTTAAAAATAAAGAGGTGCTCTGTATCTTTACTCTCGACTTTTAACATGATCTTTAAGAATATTTTATCTGTAGACTCCATGGGGAAGGGATAGAATTCCATTAATAATGGCACAGCTTGAGGTTGCTGTTAAAACTAACTTTCCATTCAAAATGAGTTACAGAGGTCTACACTCACAGTCAGTTAAACTAAGAACAGTTTGACCCAAAAGCAAATTAAGCAATTATCTACACATTAATTACCAATATTCATTATTTCTGTCATTTATTTTTAATATTTCTTGGGCCTATAAACAGGCTGCTGAATAGAATAATGCTGGAATTGTAGAGTTTATTTGGATTATATATATTAGAATAAATATTCGACTATGATTTTTTTTAAGCAGAAGATACAAATGAGTTTACTTAAAAATGCACATTTACTTATGTTGTAGCTTATCATTCTAGATTTATATGTACAGCAGTACACACACACACACACACACACACACACACACACACACACACACACACACACACACACACAAACACACACACAATTTTATATTTTATCACATATGCATTCATATATAAATATGTGTGTATATATATATATATATATATATATATATATATATGTGAGTGTGTGTGTGTATATATCTATATATATATATATATCTATATATATATATATATATATATATATCTATATATATATATATATATATATATGTATATATATATATATATATATATATATATGTATATGTTTACTATTAAAATGACAAATGCAGATTCTCTGTAGATGGGAAATTGAACAGCAGATGTCCAATTCCCGTGTTGCCGATCATTACATGATCAACAGCTCATATCAGCAAATGCTACTGTGTATTCACTGATTCTATCTTGAAATAATGAATAGAGATTATGGTACAGTGTAGATTGATACATTTATCGCTTTCCTCACTGCAGTGCGATCTCAGAGTTGGAATATATAGTTATGAGGATAGCCCCCCTAGGAGAGTGCAGAGGGGCTTCCCCCCTTGCAAAAACATGATGTGAAGTGTAGGAGTTACAGCTACTTGAGCTCATATATGGTTATCATATTCGATATTCGTCGAAAATGTCAAATCTGCTAAATTCATTCAGCAGATTCGACATTTTCACCTGCTTTAAATTATAACATTCAGTATTCTCATTTGATGTTCCAAAGGTTTTTGTTTGCATTTTTATCATTTTGATAGTAAACCATACATATATATATAATATATATATATATATATATATATATATATATATATATATATATATATGGGTCTACTTCAGAAAAGCGAAATCCCATAACATCGACACTTAAAATACCGAGACCATAATACTGAAATTCCACATGCACAAAATCTCAAAACACAGACTGTGAAATCACCGACATCCATAATTCCAACAAATTCAACCATAGTACATATGCAGCAGGTCCTGTACATGTCCGCAATACACCTTGAATCAACCCGATATGCTCCTGTAACAATTCCAGCTCTATGCAGTACTGTGCATTAACATCAAAATATTGTCACAATCCCAGTAACCGTGTTTAAAACGCCTACACAGTGCCTTAATGCAATGCATAAACTCAGCGAAACCGCTGTAAGCAATTAAACTACACGTCACTTCTCACTTGACGTTGCCTGTACCACTCCTGCAGACATAATTCACAAGATGTGCAGACATGGTTGGAATGCATTCTAAAAGCAGCTAGGGACATGGCAATACACCGTCCCTCCAAGAAGCAGTACTTAGCATAAGTAGGTGAATTTTGATATAAATACAGTACCGGTACCACGTATAAGGGATATAGTTTCCCCAGTCCCAAACCAGAGCAGTATATCAGTAAGCCATGCACAAAATTAATGAGGCTTGATAATGCCAACATTTTTTCGCAATGTACACCACTCTCCTGTCCAACTACATCTTTCACAGTAGTATGTAGTGTGATGATAACATCAGGTATACCACTGTCCACACATTACCAGACATCCATACAGAGATAAGCATACCATCACCACAGGCATTACACATATTCACTTCATATGTTAACTATTGTTGTATTAGTACCACCATCACCCATGTGAAGTCCGAATGACATATGCACTACAATGATACCCGTGTAACTCACATCGATTCCACAAACTGTATCGCGTCCCAATACTGACTGCTTCACTCCTTATTCACCACCACTAGATGACTGGACATAAGTATCAGTGAGCTGTGCAGATGGCAGCTATATTTTCAATAGTTTTGCTATGGACTTCATGAATTCAATGGCAGAGTAACAGTCCTTATTAACCAACACTCTTTGGAATTGTTCATGCCTCATAAGTAGCTTCCTCTTCTTGGGGGAAGGGGGACATCCAATCGACATGCAAACTCTAAGTTCGTCTACATGGTCCTGTTCTTTCACCAATGCTGACATGAGCACACTTAAATTGGTACCTCTAGTACCCAACAAATACTTTAACTGCCTATGCCAGGCCTCTACTGAATTCTGTGTATGAGGTAGAAATAGCTGGTTCAACTCATACACATTCCAGAAACCTATGGGAAATAGTGGTGGGAACCTGACAAATGAGGAAGCATGTGTCTTAAACTTCCGCAGTTTTCCACAGACGTACCAGTCTGCAAAATATTTTAACAGCTCTTTACCTTCTATTGGAAATGTTTCTTTCAGAGCCTGGAACATGCTCTGCACCTCACACCCTTTAATAAATGCAAGAGCAGCTAAACACTTGACAGATAATTGAAATGATGGATCCTTGTTATTTAAAGAAGCCAATCCCAATGCATGTACCTTCCTCCAAAGGTTCTGCCTGAAATGGAAGAGGCATCCCTTAAATTGAACATTGGGAACATTAAGATGCACACTCTTTACTGCAGCAATTTCAATGTCACATAGGACGTATTTTACATCAACCTGGAATCCATTCTCAGTCAATAGATGAACTAAGCAATGCCACATACAATTATAGGCCTTTAGTGATTTCTTAGACATTAGGCAATATACTAGCGGTACTGCCTTGCTGTATGTCCCATACCTCACTAAGCCATGTAAGCTATACAATTGTCGGCAGGTTACCCTTTTAGTGAAGAACATTCCATCCATTAAACAAATGCTTGCTTGGCTCATATCATACAAGTTATTGAGGGTTCTGAATAGTAGCACTATGCTATCTGTAGCAGGATCTTTCATATATTTGCTTATAAAACACACTGTCATCAATAGGAACATGCCAAAGTCTATGCTGTGCAATGTGAGTATTTCATTACTATCTATCATGCACATTTTGCATCTCACATGACCTATCTGTTGTAAGAGGGCTTTCCTATTGGGTGGGCTATGTATGGTGTCTAGGGAAGTCATTGCTACTGCATCCTGCACAAGTAAACATGGCGTATCTCGGCTGTATTCAGCCTTAACTTTCAATTGATGACACACACTATATTTCCTAAACTTCTCCCAGATCGCCTGCATGATGGTGAACTACAGACCTTTCTAACCTATTACCAGTGGGAAACAACATTGTTACAGCTTGGCCCTAGCACTTTTGCGAGCATTTATTCATACAGCCCCAGTACCATCTGGAATCCCTGTAATGTTCTAAATGGTACAAATACCCATCGATAACCATTATTTCCTTGCACTTCTGAGATGTTATCATTCTATATATCTGTCCGATCACTCAAGGTACTTCCTGTT
>NC_056728.1:340662913-340797913 GCF_019279795.1 Protopterus annectens | reverse complement strand
ACATATTCGAATATGTCTCCTTCCTACAAATCGTAGACATATAGCTTTTGTTAACATAATCTTTTTTCAAGTCGACATCCAAGTAATTAATAGAATCTTTACTATATTTAAATGTAAATTTTAAAAAATCGGTGCTATTGTTAAAAACTGCCATCAGTTGATCAATCCCATCCTGTGAACCCTCATACAACATAAAAATGTCATCGAGGAACCGAGTGTAAAATACTACATTATCTTTAATTCCTTCGTTTTCCAGTACAGTGTTCCTCTCCCAAAATGCCATCACAAGATTAGCAATACTGGCACCGCACGGGGACCCCATTGCCACCCCAATCCTCTGATGAAAAATTTCTTTATTAAATAATATAAAGTTGTAAGAAAGAACTGTATCTATTAGTTCACTCACTGATTGGATTTCGCTAAGGGGCGCTCCGAGGAGCCTCAACATGTCAGTAACCCATTCAATCGCTTTATCATGTGGGATACATGAATAAAGGTCTTTAACGTCGACAGTAATAAAAAATCCCGTAGCAGAAAACTGCAACCCATCAATAGATTTAAGAAAAGACCATGAATCTTTAGAAATCTGTTTTTCCGCGTTAATATATTTCTGCAAGATTTTATCTATCACTTTTGAACAAGTATAAGTCATACTGTTTCTACCGTCTACTAAAGGCCTCATAGGTGGATTATGCAAATCTTTATGGACCTTTGGGATCCCAAACAATACTGGTATTTTTACAGTTGGTTGCTGGAGAAAATTATACATATCATTATTAATCCTACCTTCAATGTACAATTCCTCATACAGGGATCTAATTCTACTATGTGCCAAATTCATTTCATTCTGTGATGATTTTGAATAGGTATCACTATCCAAAATTAGTGTCATTTTTTCAACATAATTGCTGTTAAACATTATGGCTAGCCCTCCGCCTTTATCTGGCTTCATTATACGTATAGGGGCTTGTTTTAATAAGTTTATCAATTCCCTTTCTTCTCTTGTCATGTTATAATGGTATCTACTTTTTACATCCTTCAGATTCCACAGATCCATTTCCATGATTTTTTCAAACAAAACCAGTGAAGGATGAAGGGGAGGGTTATAGACACTAGAGACAAAAAAGTCAGACTTCTCACTAAAATTGCCCCCCATCAAGGACAACAAATTGAGTTTCCTGATGAACAATTTCAAATCGATTAAAGTATGGGCTATATTGAAAGTAGTTGATGGTACAAAAGTGTAACCCTTACTCAATAATTCCACCGTGTCATTACAGATAGAAAGGCTAGTGTAATTAAAAATCTTAAAATCAGCTTTAGAATTAGTGATGACAGTACATTTAAGGTAGTCATTTAATGGACACATTGGTAGCGACACATCAGCTACCACTTCCTCCTCCTGTTCCTCGTAACTCTCTTGTTCTGTGGTGTCGAACCCGAGGCTTCCTCCGAAAATTTTGATTACCCACATTTTTCGATTTGTTTATTGTTCCATTGTTCCTATTTAGGATATCAGCAGCTCTTGAGTTAGCCTGGGCATTACAGTTCGACTGCTGCACCAACCTCTCACTCCTCCTAACACTATTATTAGCATTGGGTGTTGACTCAAACTGAGGGGTTACCCCAGTTTCAATTTGCTGCACATTAAAACCACCTTCCGTTTCACGTTGTCGCTCAGAGGTCTGTAAATTACTATAGTTATTAGGTGTTGCTCTAAGTGTCTGAGGGGGGTGGGGGTAAGCTTTACCCTCACCATAATCTTTCAAGTCTCTATTTATTTTCTTAGTTTTTGTAACATTCATTTTTGATAGATGGTCGTCAATACTTAAGAAGCATCTATCATATTCAAATTGATATCTTACAAAGTTAGTATCAGTTTTGATAGAATTATCCAAAATTTCAATTTCCCCAAGTAAAGCATCAACCATCTCCTAATAATGTACACAGAAGACGTCATGTAACTCCAAACCATGCTTATCAAACAATGAAATAAATGCAGCATGAAACGGTGAGTCTTCTATCAGGCCCGTGGGAAATTGCCAATGCCTTAAGCCTTTTGGGACTATTTTTAATTTGATACACTCGAGGAAATAAGCTATTTCCAACTGCAGTTTCCGCAATTTAAAAAGCTTCTCATCAAACAAGTTCAGTTTAGAGTTAATGTCATTCCTTACCTCCTGTTCTGAAGGTAAACTGCTACTCGGTTGGAGTCCAGTAAAAGAAAAAGACCTGTGCACCCAAGTAGAAAGATGTTCTCTACCTCGCGTTCCTGTGTTCTGTAATCCAGCCCCAGCTGGATTACTTCTCTGCTCCCCTGGTACTTCCACTCTATTCAGGCACTGAGGCGTACCTAAATTAGCCATTGGAACTGTTGACGCCGGAACCCCCTCGGGTCTCCCAACCACAAAAGGCGTCACAGCTTGTGGAGTCCGATTCGCTTCGTCCATCCGTTGCGATAGTCTGTCAACCTTTTGGGTAAGCAACTCAATTAATGCAGTAAGGTTCCCTTCACCTTCGTTTAAATCCAACGCGAAAGTGGAGGCACTCACGGGTAACGGTTCCATGTAAAACAACTTCTAGTCACAAATCCAACGAAAACAAACCACTAAAAAACGAACCAGTAACCCAGAAGTCTCAATTTCCATGAATACTTTATTAAAATCCTCTCTTGAAGTGCGATAAATCCACATACACTTTTCGTTGTGATACGTAACGCTAACTTCTTCAGAAGACAACAAACATGTATTTAATTATACAAGGTACTTATATAGTAGCCTTCCATTAATTCCTAAACAATCAATCAATCTGTTAATTTATTTAATTAATCAAAATCGGACTCCCATAACTTAAAAACAAATACTAAACAATAAATATAACAAGAATTAATACATATGTAAATCATACTTTAGTGTTATTACTATTAACTCATTGTAGCATTTTAACCTAAAAAAAACATAAAGCTATACAGGAACGACACTAACACCATACCTTAAAACATACCATCAATTCACATTACTTGTTTAGTATTCAAATTTTAAAATGTAACCAAACCATATAAGAGAAATTATTTAAGAATATTATTTAATTGTTAAAACTTTAAAAGCAATAATAAAAATATAAGCTTTTAAACTTGTATATCAATTAATTGTACAATATACATAATCCATAAGATTTACATAATCCACCTATGAGGCCTTTAGTGGACGGTAGAAACAGTATGACTTATACTTGTTCAAAAGTGATAGATAAAATCTTGCAGAAATACATTAAGGCGGAAAAGCAGATTTCTAAAGATTCATGGTCTTTTCTTAAATCTATTGATGGGTTGCAGTTTTCTGCTATGGGATATTTTATTACTGTCGACGTTAAAGACCTTTATTCATGTATCCCACATAATAAAGCGATTGAATGGGTTACTGACATGTTGAGGCTCCTAGAAGCGCCCCTTAGCGAAATCCAACTAGTGAGTGAACTAATAGACACAGTTCTTTCTTACAATTTTATATTATTTAATAAAGAAATTTTTCATCAGAGGATTGGGGTGGCAATGGGGTCCCCGTGAGGTGCCTGTATTGCTAATCTTGTGATGGCATTTTGGGAGAGGAACACTGTACTGGAAAACAAAGGAATTAAAGATAATGTGGTATTTTACACTCGGTTCCTCGATGACATTTTTATGTTGTATGAGGGTTCACAGGATGGGATTGATCAACTGATGGCAGTTTTTAACAATAGCACCGATTTTTTAGAATTTACATTTAAATATAGTAAAGATTCTATTAATTACTTGGATGTCGACTTGAAAAAAGATTATGTTAACAAAAGCTATATGTCTATGATTTATAGGAAGGAGACATGTTCGAATATGTTCTTACATTTCACAAGTAGCCACCCTCCCCACCAGAAAAAAGTGGCCATTAAAGGCCAACTGGTTAGGGCGGCTAGGATGATAACAAGAGACACTGATTTCCTTGAAGAATGTAATTTATTGGAAATTTTTTTTCTGCAGAGAGGATACCCTAATGAATTTATTCGGGAAATTGCCACTGAGGTTAAGAATAAGAGATGGGGACGTATATATATTCCCCTGTTGGGGGGGGTCTGTGGCAGAAAGCAATCATTCAAATGTGGAAACACCAAGTGAAATTAAGCTACCGTACTTATGTAGTTTTATTACTTGTTTTAATTTGGATGCCCAGGATATCAAAAATATTTTATTTAAAAACTGGCACTTATTAGTCACGGATAGTAATATGAGATGTTTATTGCCTAAAAAACCAAGGATAATTTATAAAAGAGGGCCGAATTTTAAGGAAATTTTGCAAATTAAGAACTGCAACCCACCAGCAAATGCTGGAATGTTTAAATGTAATATGTGTAACTTTGGAAGTTTATTGAAGAAGGCTGCAACTTCATAATAAGGAATAATATTTACAAAATTAAGAATAGGTTTAATTGTAGTAGCCGACAATTAGTGTATATGGCTAAATGTGTAAAGTGTGCAGCCTTCTATATTGGTAAAACTCATAGAAAGTTACATGAAAGGATTTATGAGCATACGTATAGTATTAATAAGGTGAAGCTAGAAAATGCACTTGCTAGGCATTGTCATGCAAATGAGGGTCATTTTTTTTAAATTTAAAGCAATTGATCAGGTACCTGATGACCCTAGGGGAGGCTATGAGCCCCTAAAACTGGAGAGAAAAGAGCTCATATGGCAATTGAAAACGAATGCCAATCAGTTTCCTGGTATTAATGAAATGACCTCTATCAAATGTATTTTAAGGCTTAAGAATTTGGAGAGGTAATTGGTGATCTACTCGAATCATACTACTTTAGACATGAAGTTGCTAGTTACTTTGGTTTTAATATAGGTGCTATACCATTTATACATGGTGTTAGGTGTTTTAGTATATTCTAGATATTTAATTACATCTACTTATTTATATATATATATATATATTTGTATATATTCTTAGATGTTCTTAAATATGTATTAAATATGTATTATTTTTGCATGGTTCATATTCATATATAAATATTTATAATTATGATTATTTATGAATATTTATTAAAAAACATTTTATGTATATTGTACAATTAATTGATATACAAGTTTAAAAGCTTATATTTTTATTAATGCTTTTAAAGTTTTAACAATTAAATAATATTCTTAAACAATTTCTCTTATATGGTTTGGTTACATTTTAAAATTTGAATACTAAACAAGTAATGTGAATTGATGGTATGTTTTAAGGTATGGTGTTAGTGTCGTTCCTGTATAGCTTTATGTTTTTTTTAGGTTAAAATGCTTCAATGAGTTGATAGTAGTAATACTAAAGTATGATACATATATGTATTAATTCTTGTTATATTTATTGTTTAGCATTTGTTTTTAAGTTATGGGAGTCCGATTTTGATTAATTAAATAAATTAAATAAATTAACAGATTGATTGATTGTTTAGGAATTAATGGAAGGCTACTATATAAGTACCTTGTATAATTAAATACATGTTTGTTGTCTTCTGAAGAAGTTAGCGTTATGTATCGCAACGAAAAGTGTATGTGGATTTATCGCACTTCAAGAGAGGATTTTAATAAAGTATTCGTGGAAATTGAGACTTCTGGGTTACTGGTTCGTTTTTTAGTGGTATATATAATAAAACATAGAGCCATGTATATTCACATTTATATATATATATATATATATATATATATATATATATATATATATATATATGTACATATATATATATCTATATATATATATATATATATATATATATATATATATATATCATTGTGTATTTCCAATAAATTGTTTCTACGGACTTTTTGGGCTGCCTTTCGTGTTTTTATCAGCCTAGTTTTTGTTTTGGTTCCAATATATATATATATATATATATATATATATATATATATATATATATATGGGTCTATTTCATTTGATCGAAAGACCATTTGACCTAAACCCATTTGATCGAAATTTAATTTGATTGCAAACCAGTATTCAAGGCAAATAGCAGGGATTTGTCCCTCTTCCCAATGTTGTGCGACCCTGGGCTTGGTATATATAGTTTGGGGAGTGTGGGGGACACTTTTTGTTTTATTTTCTTCTTTTAAAGGAAACTAGATGGGGGCTGTGCCCCCCACATCCCCGCTAACTATATATACCAACTCCAGGGTCACACGACATTGGGGAGGGGGACAAATCCCAGTTTTATGCCTTGAAAACTGGTTTTCGATCAAATTAAATTTTGATCAAATGGGTTTAGGTCAAATGGCCTTTTGATCAAATGAAGAATACCCATATATATATATATATATATATATATATATATATATATATATATATATATATATATATATATATATATATATATATATATATATATATATATAAAATATATTAGATTTACAAACATAGACCTTTTTGCATATATTCATAGAGAAGTACTGTGCAAGCTGCCTTTGTCGGGCATTTTAACTTTAGCCAATTTCCTTTCCTAAGGTGAGACTCAAACCCTGTACTCTGTGTGTGAGAAGTTAACACTTTAACCACTATACAAATCCCCCACCTAAAAATGTTTATAAAAAAATTATATATATATATATATATATATATATATATATATATATATATAAAAGCAGGTCAGTGTTTATAACTATAAAAATAATTTTATGATTTAATAGTGCACTTTCTACAGTAGAATTTAAATATCTTATTCTTGCAGGTGCATACATAGTTTATAAATAGCTTCTTACTGTAATTTTACACTGGAGCACGGTACAGAGAACTTAAATAGAGGAAAACAGATCCAAGGCTCTGAGACTATTGGCAGTAATGATGCTGACCAGAGTTGTTATAGTAATGAACACTATTTATAACACATAAAAATGCTATGTATGTACTTAAAGCTTATAGTAGAGATATTGTGTAGTAGTTTAATATGTCCATTGGCCTTTAGGTTTCAGGCTTACCTGAAATTTGTTATAACTCATACTTTTACTGAAATATATGTACCATATCAAGGGTAATGTAAGGTGGTTGAAATAATTCATCTGGAACCATAACAATATCCAGAACTTGACTAAAAAGAAATTGTTCTGGAATTTGTTTTATAAATGTACAACTTCAGTAGCTTCTATCAAGTAGACATGCATGAAAGCAGAATGGTTAGCCCATTTTAATAAAAATGGACAGGCAAAATAACTGCGTCTGTGAAAGATAACGCCTTCCCTTAAAAATCTTTGAATACAACCTTAGCTGACTTTGTCTTTGATCTTAAGAAAACATTTTGCCTTTTTAGAAATATGGCTTGGTGAATAAAAGTAAGTCAAATTTAATAGTATTATTTTATGGATCAAATGTTAATAGAGTTCACAAAACTGATTTTACTAGCAATGTTTTGAGCAGTCTCCTCTTATAATCTGCAGTAGTAGTCCCAAAGCAGATTTACGAACACTGTACAGTGCCAGAAATGGTTTGTGTATATAATATTTATTATGCAATGTGGACATTAGGAACATTCATAATCACACATTTTGCCATTGCTCTGTCACATACAAAAAGCCCAGTCTTCTACTGTGGCATAAAATGCTTGCAAAACTAGTATGTGTTTTTCTGGGATGTCACAAAAAGTAATTTTCTTTAATGCTCTAGGAATAGCCCAGCATTTTGCATGTAAAGAACTGCACTCATACACTGTACTGTCAGTACATGTCTGTAATGACATAAGCATTTTAACAGTTTCATTTCTGTATGGGGTAGGCATACCAGTACAGACAGCAGGACTGCAGAATGAATAAAATATGCATCTACCAACAAAACAAAGTATACATGCCTTGGACTTTTCATATGTCCTGACTATTGCCAGGACAGGCAGTCCTCTCCATCATACCTTTCAGCTATCCACAGTTTACAGGGACACTTCTAATTTGTTCTCAAACTTTTGGTCCATCTGTCCTAAAACTTGAAATTATTTTAAGAAGTTTTAAGTTAATCAAATCTGCATTTAAAAAAGTATTTCTAATGAGTTGCTTTTTCCATAATAATTCTTTGCTTTGTTCATAACTCTTGAAGTAAAAGTTGAGAACAGCCATCTGCAAGTGTGATCATATACACATTGAAAATAAAATGCTGATCATTAGCACTTTTCAATTTCTTTGGACTTCATGTCCTACAACAACATACACAGGTATGGAATAGTCTCTGGGTGTGATGTTAACTCCAGAAGACAAGCCAGCAGCAAGGTATAAAACATATGTCAAACACCTTAAACAGAGTTGTAGCATGTACAGCAGACGTCACTAATACAATAGCTACAGAACATATTGGTGGATAGCCATTGTCCAAGAGAGCATAGCCAGACCATTTAAGCACATAGCAAACTTGTGAGGCTTTGTTTCAAACTGCAGTATCCTAAATATAAATGCATTTGTGTCCTGAAGTAACAGACCCATGTCATAGTGCATGCCTATAGTATGCATAGTACTATGAGAACTATGTGCATTATAGTCATGTGCACTTTTGTATGCATAACACTGATAACTATCAACAAATATTAATTGAATAGGGGATGCAGAGACATTGTGGAGTATTCCCTACTGTACTGTTATGGCCATGGCTGATACAGTTTCTTTTTTAAACGACTTCAGAGTAGTAGATATTTCACATAATTAAGGTAAGGGATCTGGTACTACAGTAAATCCTTCTGGGGGGAGCTCCGTAGTGCTACTGCATGGTGGGAGTACAAAAAAATGTGATTGCCTTTCTGCAATATTTTGTTTAGCATGTGTTATGTGCTTTGATGTGGTGCTCCATATCCACATACTTGTATGCCCTTCTAAATAGCTTTATGCAAAAGTTGTTGTTTGGCTACATGATCATGAGCACATCAGCTTTCAAGGCCATTAATGATGTCCCTTTTGTTTTTATTTATTTATTTATTTTTGGTGAGGTAAGTTCACACTCATAGATCTTTAAATCTCAACCTCACGTACACATGGTAATGTGATTCATAAGTTTGTGAATTGCAGAAGATGATGAGAAAAGTCTGCATGCCTACTCCATACATAGACTCTTCCAGGAGTGCAATATTGTATACAGATACTCTCAGGAATAGATGTGATTTTATGAACTGTATAGGCCATTGGTATGTGTTTTTTTACTGTGTTTCACCCCTACACAATTGCTGGCTGTCTTCTCATGACAGCAGACTGAAACATAGCACTGAATGCTAAATAAGCTAGAAGGAATACTCATCTTTTATTCATGAACTAAGTCTATGCATTATCCTAAAACCAATTTCTGCTAAAGTCAGGTAGAGTTTTGCAGCAGCTCTGCAAAACTCTACAGTGGTGTTGTTTTCTATTCCTTGCTAACCTCATTAATGCATGATCAAACTAAATTTGTATGTGTCTGGAACTATCTTCTGCCCAACTGTACATTTATCTAGTTCATTGTATTTGTATTGTGGTACAATAGTACATCACCTTGCCACTCCTATCCCAACTCTGACTGTCTCTTAACTGCCTTCTCCGTTTATCTAGTATATACTGTCCTGTCTACCCTCCTTTGTTTCCTTTCTGGCCTTTTCCTAACATTTTTCTCTCCCCTCAGCAATCATTTCCCTTTTGTCCAATTTCTCCCTTTGTTGGTTCTATCACTACCTACACTCCACTATTACTTCTTCACCCTCTAAAACCACTTAATTTTTTTCTCTCTGCCATTTTTTTTTCACTCAACCACCTGAACCGGCATTTTTCTGCCACATTTCCTTCACCTTTAGCCTCTTTGTTACACTGTCATCTCCTCCATAATTCCTCTCTTTTCCTAACCTTGCTGATTGTTTTTCTTTTCTTCAAAGCAGAAATAGGAAAGAGGCCTTTCCACTCCGTTCGCCCTTCGCTTCACTTGGGATCACTCTGTTCCCCTACCCTACCCCCTTTCCCACCCAACTCTGCATTCATTACACTTATACTCTTCTAACCACTCCCTTCACTCAGCCATTCATCCCATCACTGCTTCAAACCACTCCCATACTCTCTCTACTAGTCTCACCACTCATTCCCTCCCTGTGCACTTAGTTCATCACTCCCTGTTCCACTTCCTCTCACCAAAAATTAGATACCAAATCTTCTCCCTACTCTCTCTTTCTTTTATCTTATTAATTCTACTCAATACCATACAACTACACCCTTTTCCCCACCTCATAATTCTTACTCTTCCCTCCATTTTCCATGCAACCCATTCAATTCATTCTCAGATATTAGCCCTAGCCTTTTTCACCGTTTATCCTATTCTGCATGCCAAAGTACACCTTTTCTCTTCAAGCTTCACCCTCCCTTACTCAAAAAACTCCCTCTTCCTTTCCCTTCACTTCCTGCTCTCTAAACTAGCTAACGTCATTCATCAGTTCTTTCATATCCTTTCCATTCTCTCCTGCTCAGGTGACATCCACCCCAATCCAGGCCCCACCATATCTTGCAACCAGTCAAACTCTAACCTATCCTCTTTCTCCAAATCTCTCCACATAATTACTCTCAATCTCCAAAGTATCTGTAATAAGACTTCAGAACTGCATGCCCGGTTTTCCCAAAATAAAACACATATCCTGGCAGCCACTGAAACATGGCTAAAATCCCCCATTCATGACTCAGAGTTTCTTCCACCAAACTTTAGTATTTTTAAGTCTGACCGTCAAAAGAAAAAAGGAAGTGGTGTGGCCCTGATCTATCCTAACTCCCTCAGTATTACTCCATATAAAGACCATATCTGACTATTCCATAATGCTGAGATATCGATCTCTTTTCTTGAAATTAATCATTCAAAAATCTTTGTATCATTGTCCTATACATTCCTCCTGGAAACAGCATCCTTACCTTAGAAAGTATTCTATCATGGATCTCCTTCACTATAAAGAATGAAACAAGTATCCTCATGGATAGGAATATTGATTGGTCCTCAATCTCCTCCAATCAGTCCCTCACTAGTATAATCCTATTCCATTTTACCCAACTCATTAATACTCCTAGTAGATACAACACCAAAACTAATGTTGGATCTATCCTAGACTGGATTTTAGTCTCTAATCCTTCTAAATCTTTAACTTCTGGAACAATGTCAAACTCCATTAGTGACCATCTCCCCACATATGCTATCCGAGTATGCTCAGCTGTCCCTAAAATGCACAGTATCAAATTAGTCCAAAATCTTTCCAAATTTGACCCCAACTCCTTCAACAGTATTCTGAATAGCATTGACTGGAATATCCTTAAGACTCTCCCTCTGGATGATGCTCTGCTGTACTTCAATAATTCCTTTCAAAATATTTTGCATAGCCTAGCTACTTCAAGAACTAGAAGAACCAAAACTAATAATGCCCCCTGGCTAACAAAAGCTACAAAACAAATCATGACTGATAGGGACAAAACATAGAAAGCTTGGCATAAATCTAAAAATACATCTGATCTTAGTCAGTATAGACAGCTCTGCAATGTAGCAAAAAAACTCATCTCTAATGACAAGCAGCATTATTTCTGGAACCAGCAAAGCACCAGAAAAAAATAATCCAAAAGCTTTCTGGTCTTCTATCAACAACCTTCTCAACCCTGGCATTAAACCCAAGCCCTGCCCATACCCAGATAAACTACCTGAACAAGTTGCAAGTCTCTTCAATTCTGACTTTATTGACAGTATCACAAATATCCCCTCTACCTTCTCCCATCCTCTCCCCAACACCAACACTACCTGTTCACCATCATGTTATCACCATCGCTCTGCATCTACTGACACTCAGTCTCCAAATGGTATGCATCTGTCTCCTACACCACTTTTTTCACTCTCTCCTATCCCTACCTACCAGATCAAAAATCTGCTTCTAAAACTAAAGTCAGGCTCTAATGCTGTTGACAATATCCCTGCCAAATTTCTGAAAATAGCAGCAGGCATAGTGGCCTATCCCATCAGCATCTTGATTAATAAATCCATTCAGGAATCTTATGACCCTGGTCTCTGGAAAAAATATATTACCTCTTCATAAAGGCGGTCCTTCAGCTGACATTTCCAGCTTCTGACCCTTAGCTCTTCTCTCCCTTATCTCAAAAATTCTAGAAAAGTGTGCTCAAAAGCAACTTCTAGACTATCTTCTAACATATAATCTTCTCTCTCCTACTCAGCATGGTTTCTGCCCAGGACATAGCACATCCACTGCATTAATCTCATTCTTAGACACTGTCAACAAGGTAACTTTGTCTCAGCCCTATTTCCGGACTTATCTATCTCTCACTCTATCCTTCTCTCTCAACTCTCTAGTACTGGCTTATTCCTTCAGTCTCTCAACTGGTTCAAAAGCTATCTCTCACACAGAGAGCATGCTGCCAAATGGCAACACTCCATTTCCCCTTACATCCATAACCCTACAGGTGTTCCCCAAGGTTCAATTTTAGGTCCACTTCTGTTCAACATTTTCATTAGTAATCTCCACCTGGCTATTCAACAAGCCTCTCTAGACCAGTATGCTGATGATTCCACAATAGTCTGCTCTTCCCAGAACTCGAACACACTAAAGCAAATAACTCAAGCTGCTTTTTCCACAGTTGAAACTTGGCTTCATAATAATCACCTCTCTCTTAATCCCAAGAAAAGAAAACTTATGATCTTCACCCCCCAAAAACAATTCAACAATTAACTTAGCTCACTTTCAAATTCTCTCATTTAACTCTACTAAAACGTAATTAGTTACCCACACTAAACTTTTAGGGGTAATCATAGATGAAAATCTCAAATTCGATCATCACATTCTAAATAACATAAGCAAAATCCATACGAAACTAAGGTTACTATATAGACACAGCAAATTCCTTTCCCTCCCTTCTAAACAAGCTCTAGCTCTTTCATACATTCTCCCCTCACTTACTTATGGAGCTCCCTTATTAACTAATCTGCAGTCCTCTTTAATGACAAAATTAGAAACATGCTATAATTAGATTGCTAAATTTGCTACTAATAGTTGCTACTCCACTCATCATTGCCTTTCTGTCAAGCAACTACAATAGCTTGAACTCCCTCACTACCTTCTCCTCCTCCAACTCTCTGTCTCTTATAAATTTATATTAAACCTCATGCCTGTCTAGCACTCTGCTCCCTGTTTACCCTGTATCCCCCATCTCGTTCCCTGCACTCTGAAAACAAATACCTTCTCCAAGTACACAAACCTAAACTACCTGCAGGTCAATTCTTGTACTCCAGGACAATCTCCCAAAATTTGGAATAATCTTCCTGCATCTTTACGCCTTCAACTAAGACTTTCTAGTGTCAAATGTGTACTGCATAGTCACTTCTCTTCCATCTGGATCTGCAACTGCTCAGTTCCCTCCTCAGCCATTACCTAAACTTAATCATCCAGTTTTTCTATGTAGACTTATTAGATTTCTTTATTTAACCTTAATACATATTATGAAAGTCATTTTGGTTTGCAAGTAACTTTTTTTATTTCTTCTGTAATTTTAATCTCTGTATCCTAGAATAAGTTTTTGTAAAAAAATGTTTTATCTTTTTCACAAAGTTGCTTAGTTTGCTAGTTTTGCTCTTTTTGTATTTTATATAAATTCTCTGGAGCTTTTCTCCCTAGGCCTCCATTGAAAATGGACTAACCTGGCCCAGTGGACTTTCCTGGTAAACAAATGTCAATAAATAAATAAATAAATAAATAAATAAATAAATACATTTAGTAGTATCAAATTAACTGAGCTATAGCTAGGTCAATCAGAGTCCAGCTACAACCCAACCAAAACTGAGGTCAAAAAAAGATTTTCATCCAGATCCTGTCCCCTCCCTCCAAGAAAAACACACACACACACACACACACACACACACACACGCACGCACACATGCACACACACACACACACACACACACACACACACACACACACACACACACACACACACACACAAAGATGGATACAATGCAATGTTGCAAACAGCTACAGCTACTTAAATTCATTCCAAAATTGCTTGTTCTTCCAGAGAGCAATTGGCTCCTCATCAAAGCTGCCTTTCAGACCCCAGTAACTGCTTCTGCCATTTAATTTTTATGTGTTTTTTTACTGCACGTATCTTTTTAATGGCATAGGGGCAGAAACTGCTAGACCATCATGCCCTATACTGTAATTCAGAACACATGCAGTACAGTGTCAGTGACATTCCTGAGTTGGTGCTGTCAAATTTGATCGAAAGGGAGTAAAAAAGTCAGCAGTAACAGAAACTGTGCAAAAGAAGCACTTCTAAATCACTTACCTGATCAGAAGTTTCTGGAAGGAAAACTTAGGAACACACAGTTGTTGAATGACACAGTTACTGTTTTACTTGAGCACTAAAATCATGAGTATGAAGGCTGGTTTGGAAGCAGAAAAGATAGTCATGGCATATTTTAAAAAATACCTTGCTTCCTGAGGGAAAAAGCAGAACTGAAATTGATATAATACATCTGGAAATTAATGGTGTAGCAGTATTGAGGTTATATTCTTCTTTGGATTACCAGAAGATGAGGAGACACTAGGTTTTACACATTTTCTGTGGTATCAATATCTTATGGCTCTGTGCCAATCTTTACATTGAACTGAGTACAGAATTAAGGCACCTTCCTTGTATTCTAATCCAGCTCAAAGGGAATCTCTAAAAACAGTTAACATCTGGTTACTTTATTACTTGGATAAAGCTGACATTTTTCTAGAGACTAGGGCTATCAAAAGTGTTTGTGAAAAAAAATTATCATATTTGCATACCTAAAGGGACATTCAAGTTCATGCTATGAAGATGCAAGTTATCTATAAAAACATTCATAGGAACGGTTTGCAAGAGTCATTAAATTCAGAATAGAATATATATCTGGGCTGCAGATTTTATAAAGTAACTCCTGGCTGTCATTTCAGAATGCACATTCAGCTGTCAGAAAAAAAAATCTACATTGTTTAATGCCCAACTAATTCAAAAATGCAATTTTATCATAGTAGCAATCTGTTAAGCTTTGTTCTTTTTTAATTATGATGGTAATGTGTGTTTCTACCAGGGCGTATCTGATAGCATTTTAATGACTGCATATACATGTCTGGTACTGACCTGTTGCCTCCTTCTTGGTTTGTAGAGAGTGCTTAATCCATGCCATGTCATGGTATTTACATGTCTAAGTCCAAGAGAGTTGTGGAGGAAGCAATGTTTATCTGTAGCAGCAATCTGTGCATTCTTTAAATTTATGTAAGCAATGTGTTCCTCTTAGCTATACTGTACAGACAGATATATTCTTAGATGAAACAGTTAAATAGAAGATTTAGCTTGCAAAAGATAAGCTGGCTGGGGTGGGAGAGATCAATAACAACTTGTTTACACAGAAGCTGGCACTATTGCAGAATGTCCAAGACCCCCATGATCTCAGGGATACAGGATTGACTACTATGCATTAGTATCCACATCAAATTGCAACCTGTTTCATTCAGTACTTACAAGACTATGTGATGACCCTGAGATGAGGATAGCTTGCATTCATTCACCTTAAAAGCTAATCTGAATGAATTACTGCTGAATGAAATGGAATGTTTGTGTCTTCCCATTTCAACACATGAAGTAACTTCTGTAACGTAATAGTATAATGAAAGTTATAGATGCATATTCAGGTATTCAATCTATAAAATTAATGTTGATAAATCAGCATTTTACCCTGTCACCCTGGGAGTGCATGTACATATATTAATGATAAATGTGATTTGAGAAAACTTCTGTTAGACTAAGACATGTCCTGTGCTTCTTATATGAGTGACACTAAATTGTGAATCTCACTGTAGCAAAAAATAAGTATTATTAGAGAGAAAACATTGACACTTGAAACTCTCTATATCACTAAAGCAGTTCTGCAGAGGTCACTCCCTATCAGCTCTAATACACACACACATGCACACACAAACACACACACACACACACACACACACACACACACACACACACACACACACACACATACATACATACATATAATATATATATATATATATATATATATATATATATATATATATATATATATATATATACAAACTAACTCTGAGATAACATATCCTTGGAGTAATATAAATACTTCAAAGTACAACAATCTCAGACTTAGCATACACATTTCCCAGTTCGCACAAGCAGTCAGGCTGTTCTGAGAATCACAATTGTGACCTTCATGCTTTTAAACAACAACTTGTTCTTTATAACATTAAAACAGAAATTATGCAGTCTCATGGGAAAATATTCTGTAGTAATGCGTATACCAGCCAAGTATCCATTTAGTGTGTCCTGGAGAATAAAAGATGCAAGCAGAACTCAAGTGACATGAAATCTTTGCTGATAGGATATTGTAGAGTGAAAACCCAATATGGTGGGTTTGCACTGGAGGTACTAGAGTTGTACAATGCGCATTAAAAATTAAACACTCTCAGTATATTAATTAGGGTTGTCTTATAGGACACATTGCAGGTAAAGACAGTTAATTCAGACCAAGAAGCCAATCTGCAGGCTATTGAAGTCACTGGTTCTCTGAAAACTATAGAGACTGTTTGCTGCTTCACAGTTATTAAGATAAGGGAGTAGATCCCATAACACCATAGATGATGAATAGAGCTGGATCCAGAACTAGGCAGCCTTGAAGATGCCTAAGGCCCTTTGACTCGGGGGAGGCTCACTGACTGGGGGTTGCCACCAAACTTACAGTTCTTCTTTAAGAACACACCCTAAATGTATTACATTACTTCTTTAAGGATATATACAGAGTGCATCTTTAGTAGCACCTGTGCATGATGCATGCACATTTTAAACATTGGAGCAGAGCGCATGTGGGATGTGAACACAGATTTGGATTATCATGGTAAATAAGAATTACTGTTCTTATTTTGGATGTTTATTATGGAGACCTTCTGATGAATGATACTGAGAGAGTGTGTGTGTGTGTGTGTGTGTGTGTGTGTGTGTGTGTGTGTGTGTGTGTGTGTGTGTGTGTGTGTGTGTGTTTGTGTGTGTGAAATGCCCCTGTTATGGTTGGTTAACTTGACCAGGCTCAATCCCTGTACCTTGAATACAGTACCTTAGAGCCTGAATTCTCAACACCAAAACCAAATTGTCATCAACAGTTGCATTTTCAAGGACTGTTGAGTTTCAGTGTATTTCTCAAAGAATATTGAGTTTCTGTGCATTTTCAAGAAATGTTAAGTTTCTGACCTTCTGTATATTTGCAAAACAAGCAGCACTACAATTACCCATTTTAATGACCTAAACCTTGCCCATGATATAAATAGGACTTGTTGGAGAGACAGATATGTATCCTAAAGACTACCCCTTCTCTGGAACAAGCTCCCCACCCATTTGAGGTAGCTGTCCTCCCTAACCCAATTAAAGTGCTACTTGGACAGCTAGATGGGGAACAGGAAATTCATCCCTGGTTTGGTATCTATGTCTCTAATGGACACAGGCAGCCTGTAAATGGTTAATCTCCTAGGCCCCTGCTTGTAAATGTGTCATCTCTCAAGCCCCTGCTTACACTTATCAAGAGTACCAGAATTTGTCAGATATCTGGGATTCATAGCTAGGCTTAACAAGGCCAATGTGTTTGTTAGCCTGGTAAATACCTATGAATCTATGTTGAGTTTCAAGGGGAAAAAAGTTCACTGTTGCTCATGCTGTCTGTTTCAATGTGTAACTGTTTTGCTTAGCAAATGGCCATCATCAGTGTTTGTGCTATGAACTTTGAATACTGTATTAGTAGAATACAGGTAGCATACTTGCCTTTGGTGCAGAAGCCTCAGAGTTCTACTTTCACACCATGTAGATGGGATGCTGCACTCCTGTGTATGTCCTCCTTTGGAGGAGATGCCTAGTAACTAAGGTGTTGGTCCAGGGGGATCCAGTATCTCTCAGCCTGGAATAAAATTGTTGACAGGCCACGCTGGTTTGCCAGAGATGGTCTGCACCTGTGTCCTCTAGGCTGTCGGATACTGGCAAAGGTGTTTGTCTCCCCTGTACAGCCTTGTTTAGGCAATGTCAAAGCAACAAAAGTTATTGTTAGAAAAATATGTACTAGTAATATGAATGCTTAGTGCATTCGAGGTTTAAAAAGGGTTAACACATTTATTCTGTTCACACTGCATGAATCTGCACGAGTTACTAGAGACATTCCAATCCTATGTCATGAAAATATGCGCAGCTATGATCTGCTTATGCTTTGGAAATTAACAGGAAAGCATTTGATTTCTGCTAATGTCATGAAAATAATAATAGATGTTTCATTTCTACTAATGTCATGAGACTTAAACAAAGAGTTATTGATTTTCTGCTTATGCCGTACGAAAGTACATAGCTGCTGAAGCTATTGATAATGAAAACAAAGGCTGCCTGAAAGTATAAACCGTAGTCAGCATTACTTGTACCTAAGCTAGAAATGTACCTTGAATCGGGTCTACCTGAGATGGTCGACAGACCATATGATCAACACTCATTTGGTCAACAGTTCATTTGGTCGACAAGCAGATTTGCCCCCCTCCCCAATGTTGTGCAACCCTGGAGTTGATATATATAATTGGGGGGGGGCACAGCCCCCCAAATAACATGCTTGTCGACCAAATGAACTGTCGACCAAATGGATGTCGATCATATGGCCTGTCGACCATGTGAAGTAGACCCCTTGAATCTAGGTAAAATGTAACACATATATATTAGAACTGCACAATTGAAGAATAGAAAGTTTGTAGTGGGCTAAAAATAAGCCCCAAGGCCAGGTTGTTTTTCTCAAATGTTTTTTATAATCCAGTCATGTCAGCAGGAAATCTAAGTAACATTTTCTATGTAACACATAGTGAGTTTTAAATCTGAACATGTCAGCAGGAAATCTAAGTAACATTTTCTGTAGAATAATACAGAAAGCTGTGTCTAACTACGTCAACCATAGAAAAGTAACATTTCATTGAACTGTATAAAAGAAGCATACTGCTTACTAGTAATTTAAACAAAAACCTATATCTGCATGTTTTGTCTCCTTGCTGCAAGTAATAAAGGGTGCCATACTTGAACCTTACGTGAATTGGTCTTTGAAGTTTTTTTCCTTTGACAGATTGGTCCTTTGAGCCAGAACCCTCACTTCACCTTGGATCAGACGGGCCAGGTGGTTGAAACCGTACAGGGAAGAAACCAAATCGGTTCTTCTTATATGAAAAGCCCTCTGACTCAATTGTCGTACAAAAGAGGCCAGCCACTTTCTGATCTGTGACTGAAGGACGGGTCTCCACAAATCAGGTGATCAATCACGTAGGCTCAGGTAAGGTGAATCTACTTTTTTCTGTTTTCTGTTTTAGATCAGGGACTAGATTTGTATTGTTTTTGTCAGGACTGTATTTTACAAGTCAGGGACAGAAAAGATTACTGTCTTGTCATAGATCGGGAGAAACAGAATAGGTAGGCAGTCATTCTGAAGAGACTATAACAAAATCCATGGCACCACGTTAAAAATAAGAGAAGTTACGTAACGATCAAAAGGGTAGAACAAAATGGGTAATAATTGCACAAAAAGACCCCAAAATCCACCGTTAACCGAAGACGCAAAATGCATGCAGTCGCAGTGTGCCGACAATATTAAATATTATTCAAAATTGGTTAATAAGTATGAATTTGATGGAAAATTAGAAAAATCCTCGCTTTTCAAACTTGTCAAACAGCTCAAAACCAATTCCAAAGGTCGGGTAAAAAAGCAACGCAAATTAGGAATTCCTCAGGCACACAGGTGGATTGAGGAAGTAAACCATAGGGAACAAAAGAAAAACAATTCAAAAACAATGTTTTTAGATAAGGAGGACAATAACTTAGTAATAGTATCAGCCCCTCCACCTCCCTTACCAGAATATGAAGCAAGTGAACAGGTTAGTCCACCCCCATGATATCCTGTTGTCACTGATAATAGAGACATTGTAAAAGTAAAAACATTTATTAGGGATCCCATCGGGACCAGGTCTCGAACACGGGCAGGTAACTCAAATGAAGGTATCGAGTTTTATCAAATGGTTAAAAATTCACGGTCTATGAGTGAAGAAGAAATATGCCCACTTATAGAAGTATCTGATCCTCAGGCAGGACAAGACGATCAGGAGCCAACTATTTTAGTGTATAGACCTTGGACTTCGGAAGATATCCGGAAAGCCACTGAGGGAATTCCTCATCCAAAAGTTAATTTTAGAAAGTTCTCAGAAGATTTACAAGGAATGAGGCTGAGTTCTAACTTAAACAGAGAAGAGGTAGAAAAAGTAGTTAGACAAATTGTGGGACCAGATTGGCACATGATTAGTGGCGACTGGAATCCCCGAGATGCTGCACACAGACCCCTCCCACATAGCAGCGCAGAATTAGACAGCAGAGTAAAAGGTCTTACAGACCGCATCTCAGAAAAATGGAAGCCTAGTGCAGACTGGACTTGCATTAATCAATGCATCCAACAAGAAGGTGAAACTATTGACCGGTATTATGCCAGATTATTAGAATGTTTTAATAACCACTGTGGAATGCAGGTTCCTGAAGATCAAACACAAGATTCCCCATATGAACAGCAGTTAAAAAATGCATTTTTTAAAAGGCAGTATTGCAGCTATAAGCAGTTTTATTACAAAACACATGGTAGACCATCGTACAAGCAGGTTACAGTCATTACTTGAATATGCTGGGCATGCCGAAAGGCATTTTAATAGCAAAAAGAAAAAGAAAGCTCAAGTGTTTTTTGTAGAAGATGGAGCAGAAGTTTATGTAGTACAGTCCGGGACAAAGGGCAAGAAAAATGCACAGAGAAACAATCTGATCAGTGATCAGAGGACTTTGAAGGGCAAAAGAAAAGGGGTGAATGTTTCAAATGCGGTAAAAAGGTACACTTGGCAAGGGATTGCAGGAAAAACAAGAAGGAAACCACGGAAGACAAGGAGGGTGACAACTGACTATATGGTAGTCAGGAATCACTAGAAGGGGATAGCAGAGAATGGACAAATGAGAATGTGATAGGGGGAGTAGAGGATGTGACAAAAGAAATAGAGGAAGTGCAAGAAGTTAGTGACAGTGAAGAAAATGAAATATTAGACCTAGCTTTATTGAGCCTGGAGCTCTATTTAGCAGACACAAAACCAGAAGTTACACTCTTGGTAGAAGGGAGGGGAGTCAAATTCTTGTGTGATTCAGGGGCATCACGAACCCTGATACATCCCTCCAAACTGCCAGAAAACACAGAGTCACCTGATTACATACTGGTAAAAGCAGCTAATGGACAGCTGTATCGGGAGCCCCTCTCCCATGATATTGCAATAACTGATCCAGTTTCAGGATTGACTCAGAAAAGCAAAATTGTTGTTTCTGCAAAATGCCCAGTAAACCTCTTGGGCAGAGACCTTATGCAACTATTTGGTATAGCAGTAGTCCCAACCATGCAGGGTATGGAAGCACAGTGACAAATTGATACCTTTGCAGTGCAATCGGAGGGTGAAATGTTTTATTGGTACAGCCAGGACTTGGTTACGACTGGTCCAGGGACTGTAACCAAAGAGTTAATGAATGTAGCCATCAGCAAGTTCCCCTCCCTTGACATTGATAAACAACACTTGTTGCACTGTACCCTGTATTATTGTAACACACCAGGACCTGATAAGGAATATGAGCAAGAATTGTTTAAAAATCATGCAAACAGATTGATATTACATAATCTGCACTGGGACACAGAAGGGAACAGTGTAGCCAGCTGTTCAGTGCCCCAGGAATTCTTTGCACTCTATAAATCTAATCAACTACCACATGTTAGCTTAACCAAGGACAAAAACATAGAATGGGCAGACCTAGGAGAAAAAGTCACGAGATGGGAGAAACAGACAGAATTAGAATTATCAGAGCAGGGAATACAGATACAGAAGTTGAATTGGATAACTCAGACCCACCCAGCCATACACTTGCAGTCTAGCAAGGACAGCTGATTAGCACTCCTATTAAAGGAGGAAGAGAATGCCTTACAAAATATACCAGAGGCTCTCTGGTCAACAGGAAAGTCAGATGTAGGACTTATTCGTACAGCGGGACCAGTAACTATCACGCCAAAGTCAGCATTTAGACCACAGAAAAGACAGTATCCCTTAAGAAAAGATGCAGAGGCAGGAATCAAACCTATCATAGCAGCTTTACTTAAGGAAGGGGTGCTGGTGGAATCTCCCGATTCACCATGTAACACACCCTTATTTCCTGTTAAAAAAGCAAATGGAGAATGGCGTATGGTCCAAGATTTACAAGCTGTAAATGACGCAGTAATACCAAGGGCACCTACGGTGCCAGACCCACACACCCTGTTGAATGATTTAAAATCTCAACAGAAGTATTTTTCCATGTTAGATATCAGCAATGCGTTCTTTTTGATACCGATACACCCTGACAGCCAGTATTGGTTTGCATTCACATTTCAGGGGAAAAGGTATACATATACGTGATTACCACAGGGATATTTTGAAAGTCCAACAATATTCTCACAAGAAATGGCAAGCAACTTGGCGGGATTTACCCCACCAAGAGGCAGTCAGATTTTACTTTATGTTGATGACATCTTGCTGGTGGCCCCCACCCAGCAAGATTGTAGAGAAGATGCCATAGCGCTATTATGATTTTTAGCCGCTGAAGGACATAAGGTAAACAAAATAAACTGCAGCTTTGGAAAAAACAAGTCAAATACCTAGGATATGTAATATCCAAAGAAGGTAGAACATTAGATGAGGACAGAAAAGTAGCAATTTTGCAAGCACCAAAACCCACTACCAAGAAGGAAATGATGTCCTTCCTGGGTACAACTACTTTTTGCCAGAGTTGGATTCCAAACTATGCCTTGGAATCTGCACCTCTGACTGACCTGATATATAAAAAGCCTATGGCAGCACAGGATTTGTTACAGTGGACACCAGAGGCAGAATCTGCTTTCTGCAAACTGAAACAGTTAATAGCGCCCTCATTAGTTCTAGGATTACCAAACTACCATAAACGTTTTTTCCAAACTGTAGATTGTAAGCAAGGTTATATGACATCAGTGTTAACACAACAGCATGGGGACAAGCAATGCCCCATTGCTTACTATTCATCACAACTAGATCCTGTGGCACGGTCCTTACCTCACTGTGTACAAGCAGTAGTTGCAGCTGCAATGGCAGTACAGGCTTCGGCCTCAGTAGTTTTATTCCACCCTCTCACTTTGAGAGTGCCTCATGCAGTCGCAATTATTTTACTGCAAGAGAAAGTAGCATATCTTTCCCCTGCTAGGCACCTTTCCTGTATGACTATATTGTTGAGCCAACCTCACATGACAGTTGAACGATGCATGACTTTGAACCCTTCAACCTTGCTCCCAACCCCTGCAGATGGCACACCACACCACTGCCTGCAGGTAATTGAGCAAAAGACACTACCTAGAAAAGATCTCACGGATGTTCCCTTGGATAATGCCGAGGTGACATACTACGTGGATGGTTCGTGCAAAAGGGGTCCTGCAGGACAGAACCTAGTAGGATATGCAGTAGTTTCTGACACTGAGATTATAGAAGCAAAACCTTTACCACACAACTTATCTGCACAGGCAGCAGAATTGATTACCTTGACACAGGCATGTACCTTAGCAAAGGGTAAAAGTGTAAACATTTTTACTGACAGCCAGTACACTTTTTCTACTGTACATGTTTTTGCTCAACAGTGGAAAAACTGAGGAATGGAAACATCTACTGGCAAACCTATCAATCATGCACAGTTTATTTTAGATCTTTTAGAATCTATTCAGTTACCTCAGAAAGTAGCTATTTGTAAAAGCAGAGCTCACACCAAGCAACAAGATAGGATTTCAAAAGGTAATGTGAGAGCTGATACAGCTGAAAAACAAGCAGCTTCTGAAGTATTTCTTTTAAATGAGGAACTACAACCCTCTGAGATTTTAGACTTAGAAATGTTAAAGACAATGCAGACACTCACTACACAAGCTGAAAAACAAAGATGGGTAAAACGAGGAGCAATTCTCGAAAAGGGGCTGTACATCTCTAAAGAAGGGAAACTGATACTACCATCTAATTTGTTTAGATATGCAGCTTTGTTGAGCCATGGGCAGTGCCATGTCTCAACAGGGGGGATGGTACAGCTGGTGAACCATGTGTTCACAACGTATGGATTTACAAACTACTCTAAAAAATATTGTTTGATGTGCCAAATTTGTAACAAACATCATGCACAAGGGGCGTTAAAGCCCAAGCAAGGGAGTTTCCCTACACCACCATATCCGTTTCACACTATCTGTATGGATTTCATAGAATTGAACAAATGTGAAAATAAAAAGTATTGTCTTGTCATTGTAGATATGATTTCCAGATGGGTGGAAGCCTTTCCAACCAAAAATCCAGATGCAGTCATGGTGGCAAAAGTTCATGTCAAAGAAATCATCCCTAGATTTGGCATTCCAGAAAGGATCTACAGTGACAATGGTACACACTTTGTAAACCAAACCATACAGCAGTTAAGTAAGCATTTTGGTATTTCTTTAAAAAATCATTGTGCATACCATCCGCAATCTGCAGGACTAGTTGAGAGGCATAATGGAATATTAAAGAATAAATTAAGAAAATTAATAGCTGAGACAGGAAAGAACTGGGTGTATTGTTTGCCCCTGGCATTGTTGAGCATGAGAACTGTTCCAACTGCAAAAGGATTGACTCCTTTTGAAAAACTGTTTGGAAGGGCTTTTTATACACCCCAGTGGAAACTTCTCATGCCCACAGACCAGGAAGCTGACTATACACTAGCTGAATATATGAGAAATTTGTTGAATTCTAAACATCTGTTGCAGTCAAATTCTGTTTCAGATAAAGAACAAACCGAAACATCGGAAGTGGCAGTGATCCCAGGGGACTGGGTTTGGGTGAAAAACATTAAGAAGAAAAATTGGACATCACCAAGGTGGGAAGGTCCATACCAGGTGCTTCTTTCAACACCCACTGCAGTCAAAATCGCAGAGCGAGCCTCGTGGATCCACCTGATATACTGCAAACAAGTTAAGAACTTTGAACTGGACAAAAATCTTACCTCTCCATCGGGGCCTCAGCACAAAGTCTGGCTACAAAGGGGGGTCAGATCAATAGGAATGATCCATCTCAACCCCAGTGAAGAAACCATCGGTGCTGAAGGTCCTATTAGGGCAGAGAGTAAGTTCACATGACAAAAGCAAAAATGATAGAATCCAGAAAAATCCAAATAAAACTACTCGGAAGAGTCGGAGAAAACAGGAATGCAGAACAACCTTTTCCTCAGAAGTATTGCATAATCATGCTGTTGACTGTACTAGTGACAATAATCTTTTTGTTGTGGCCATTCCTTTTCCCAGCCACACAAACTAAACTGAATAAACGTGGAGAGTTGCACGTAGAGTGGCACCCAAACTTCAACACTTACCAGGCAATCAAATATGTGTATGCTGAGACCTTTAATGTTTCGAATTGCTGGATTTGCACAGCTTTGCCAACAGCATACGGGGGGTTACTGTTAACTTCAGTCTCCCTAGGAGCCAACAAGACCTGGAAAAATTTAGTCTATGATACATCAGATGTTACATCACAAGATAAAGTAGTATTGCACTTGTCTGTTCGACAGAAGGGGACTGTGTGTTTTTACAAAAATGATACAGTTCAGGTGGGTTGGAGCAATTGCAATGTGACTGTTCTCTATAGATGCTACAATAAAACTGATAATGCAGGTTCCTATTGCAACACAAGCTATGATTAATTTTTTGAACTGATGCATAGGACAACTGATGAAGTAAGACATAATGCTGACCTTTATAAACAACTGATTATAGTTGACAAAAAAATGTTTCATCCAGAGCCAGGACATAGTAAAGTTACTACCAAAGTAGAAGACTGTTATTTTGTATGTGGTAGGAAAGCATACAAGTGGTTACCTGAGAACTGGTCCGGCAGTTGTTATTTGGGGTACCTGGTTCCGGCCATACGACACACAGCAGTTTTGCCTCAGGGGAAAATTCGAAATGTTCGATGAGAAATCAAGAAGCCTGTCAATCCAGTAGGGCAAATCAATGCGGGCTGGAAAAACCATCATGCTGTGGGCCTAGGGAAAAATGGACTATTGCATATGGACTTGGGTGATACCATCATCTCGTGGGCAGGTGTATTGCCAGCATATGGAGCAACGAAATTGATCTGGGAACTGAGAAAACTGTCTAAACTTCTCGAAATAATGAGCAATGCAACCTTTTCCGCTCTAGAATTGGTGACTGATGAACTGACTGCCATGAGAACTGTAGTGCTTTAAAACCGCATGGCCCTCAACTTCATTTAATCCTGGAGGAGTGCTGTTCATATATTCCTGACCACAAACACAAGACAGACAATCACCTTGAGGTAATTCAGCAGGTGTCGACTATGACCAAACCAGGACCAAATCCATTGACGGACTTTTTCCAGAGATTGTTTGGGGGGGGGGGGCAGTATCCTGATGAACATCCTGATTGCCATCTGTGTAGGAATGATCCTACAGGTGGTATGTGTTTGCTGCTGCATCCCCTGCATGAAAAGACTGATTAAAGACTTTATAGACATGTCAGTTTAAGAAACCTTATACCAAGGTGCTGAACTTGAAGAATTGTTGAAAAATTGAAAGTGCTTTCATAAGTTTAAATTGAATAAATCTCTTAACTGCAAATCCTGAGTAGGAAGAGGTTAGGGGAAGAAAAACTATTTATGCTTATTTTGAAAGTAGAATAAAAGTATTAAAAGGGGGAAATGTTAGAAAAATATGTATTAGTAATATGCATGCTTAGTGCATTTGAGGTTTAAAAAGGGTTAACACATTTATTCTGTTCACACTGCACGAATCTGCACGAGCTACTAGAGACATTCCAATCCTGTTATTTCATAAAAATATGTGCAGCTATGATCTGCTTATACTTTGGAAATTAACAGGAAAGCATTTAATTTCTGCTAATGTCATGAAAATAATAATAAGTGTTTCATTTCTACTAGTGTCATGAGACTTAAACAAAGAGTTATTGATTTTCTGCTTATGCCGTGAGAAAGTACATAGCTGAAGCTATTGATAATGAAAACAAAGGCTGCTTGAAAGTATAAACCGTAGTCAGCATTACTTGTACCTAAGCTAGAAATGTACCTTGAAATGTAACACATATGTATTAGAACTGCACAACTGAAGAATAGAAAGTTTGCAGTGGGCTTAAAATAAGCCCCATGGCCAGGTTGTTTTTCTCAAATGTTTTTTATAATCCAGTCATGTCAGCAGGAAATCCAAGTAACATTTTCTATGTAACACATAGTGAGTTTTAAATCTGAACATGTCAGCAGGAAATCTAAGTAACATTTTCTGTAGAATAATACAGAAAGCTGTGTCTAACTACGTCAACCATAGAAAAGTAACATTTCATAGAACTGTATAAAAGAAGCATACTGCTTACTAGTAATTTAGACAAAAACCTGTATCTGCATGTTTTGTCTCCTTGCTGCAAGTAATAAAGGGTGCCATACTTGAACCTTACGTGAATTGGTCTTTGAAGTTTTTTCCTTTGACAGTTATGATGTTAAAAAATCCACTGGAGGCAAACTCAGTGTTCTGCTGCTTAATGCTAGGAGTCTAAACATGAAGCTGTACAACAGGAAATTGCCATCTTGCTACCTGACAGATTTGGCACAAACGTCATACCCCTGGCCCCACAGACCATAGCCGAAAGCATACCTGGCAACAGTCTTCTGCCTAGTATCTCTAGAGATCAGGTCATATCTGTGCTCTCCAAGGCTAAAAACATGGTCTGAGAGGTATCAGATAACATCCCAGGTTGCTTACTAATCAATCTTAAACCGGACCTGGAAGAAGAACTTAGCGTCCTCTTTAACCACAGACAGAGAACTGGCTTTGTTCCAGCAGAGTGGAAAACAGCAACAATAATCCCCTTGTGCAAAGGGAGGGGGGGGGGGTTATCAATTGACCCTGGGAACTATAGACCCATAAGTCTAACCAGTCTCACCTGCAAGGCTATGAAAAGAACTGGCATGGACCTTATCATCAATGGCATACGTGACCTTCAAACTCTAGACCCAACACAATTTGGCTTTGTTAAGGGTAGATCGTGCTTATTAAACCTCATAGACCTCTGGAGAAAGTCACCGAAGACATGAATGAAGGTAAGACATACCTCCTGTCTTAACCTGACCAAGGCTTTTGACACAATCCCCCACTCAGGTATCATTGTGAATCTCTCCGAGCTGGTGATTAACCCTTACATCTCTAGATGGATAGCCAACAGAGCACATACAGTCAAAGTTGGTGACTCAACCTCTACCAGTAGAACCATCATCAGTAGTATACCACAAGGATCTGTGCTGGGCCGTTTACTGTAAGAAATCTATTACTTGGAAGTCCAGGCAAAAGTAGACAGCCTTTGGCTTAAGAAGTTTGCTGATGATTGCAAATTGGGTTCAATCACTGAGTCCCCAGTGATGTTAAATGATTGGTGTCAAAGCTATAGTCTACAATTAAATGCAAAAAAGTGCCATTATTATTGTCTTTGGCAAAGTGGAACTCCCTGCTAATTACAATATTGACAACACGCCCCCTAAGCTCAAACCCAGTGGTGGAAGACCTGGGAACACAGATAAATAGCAATCTGAACTTCAACCACTAAGTTCTTACAATGGTAATGAAAGACTTCTCTAATGTGCACCTCATAAGTAACGGCATCACATCCAGGTCTGAGGATGTTATAACATGACTGTATTCGACCCTCATCAGACTGCTAATAGAGTACAATGCTGTCTTTTGCATGTATATCACCAGACACCTGCAGCAGCTGGAAAGACCACAGTGGTTTCACACCAAGAAAATATAGAGCCTTCAAACCATGCCATGATGCACTTGGACAGACAGAAAGCTCTGTCACTATACTCCGTATTTTATAGGCTGCTGAGAGATGAGTGGTGCCTGGCGTGCAGTGCAGTCCCTGACCATGACTTGATGGAAATGCTGCACAACTGCAATTCTAATGGCACAAGAGTCAATTATTCTAGGAATCTTAACCTAGCCTGTGACATTAACACAACATGCTTGGGGGCAGATATACTGTATCTCCCAGAGGCTGACACTCCTCTGGAATATTAAACACACTCTCACCTGAATGCAAAGGCACCAACACTGCTCATGGCTTAAACTAATTAAATATACTTCAATACTTTAAATATTATAACAAAATGAGTCATACCTTAAGCGCTTTTGTCTTTATTCACATAAAAACTTCATCAGAAAGAGTATAACATAAGAAATGACCATTCATTTAAAAATTGCTTATATAAATACATGTAACAGCCAAGCCCCTGGAATCAACCAATTGAATTACATGCAAACCTACTACGTACAAAGCTCTTAAAAGCACAGTGGCAATTGCAACTCAATATAATTTAAACAATTATTAATATATTAATTTTAACAGTTCACACATACTAACTAGTCTTATCTATTTAATGCTTTTAATTTTAATAAACAATTAATAGAAAGTTGTCATTTAGCCCTGGGCATATGTTGACATTCAGCAATAACTGCCAATAAACTCCTGTTTCTCTAATAGCAATGGCCATGCCACCCCTGCTTATTTATTTTTACTTTCTCCAAAACAATACATTTAAAATTATGACTAGAGTTATAGCACAGATGTTTTGCTAAAGCAATTGCCTCCTTTCATTTCCTTATATCATTCATATGCTCACAAATACGATCTCTTAACTTCCACTTGGTCTTCCCAATATAGTAAGCTGGACATTGCTGACATAAAGACACGTAAACCTCCCCACTTGTTTGACAATCAAAATGACCCTTAACAGTAAACATTTTACTCTTTATTTAAAATCTTCCATTTTCCAGAATGCTAAGAGTAACAATGGACTGCTGAAGTTCATTAACGTCTGGTTCCATAAAATGTAATTGGGAGCCAGTTGGTCCTCCTGCAGCCATATTGAACACTTAAACATCTCCAATTACAAAAAAAAACACTCAAACTATTAAACACACTCTCGCCTGAATGCAAAGGCACCAACACTGCTCACAGCATAAACTAATAAATGTACTTCAGTACTTTAAATATTATAACAAAACAAGATGTAACTTAAGTGGTTTCATCTTTATTTACATACAAACTTCATCAGAAAGAACATAACATAGGAAACACTCATTCATTAAAAAATTACTTATATAAATACAAGTAACAGCCAAGTCCTTGGAATCAAGTTTGAGGTTTTTTCATGTAATTGGAGTGGTTTAAGTGTTCGCTATAGCTGCAGGAGGACCAATTACTTTTTACTGAACCACACATTAATGAACTTAGACAGTCCATTGGTACTCTTACAGTTCTTGTGCAACAACTTTCTCAGCAGTTTGAGAACTTATCCAATGGACTAGCAACATGAATATGAGATAGTCGAGTGGAAGATATAAATGTAAATATTGGGCATACTTCAATGGGTCCGTTATTACCAGCTACCAGATCTTTTGATGGGCTGAGGATGGATGGTAATAATATGAATATTTATAATAATGTCCTGATATTGGGAGAATGGCTAAATACTGAAATTCATTTAATGAGTATGCAGCAAAGAGATAGTACTGATTTAGGACAAAAACTGGAGGAATTTGATCATAAGCTTTTAAAGTCAGGAAGTCCCAACTAGTGAACATATTTTTTATGCAGTGTATTAAAGAACAGCATGTACCAAAGGGTCTTCACGTTTGACAATACTCTACACGCCTTATTAAGAACTGTCCTTTACATCAAGATTTATTGAGGATGTTTAACCACTATGGATTGAAATATATGGAACTTTTGGTCAAATATAATTTGAAAGTGATTAATGAGCTCACACTTGACATGAATAAGCTGGAGAATACTATTATTCATGATTTGAACATTGAACAGGTAAAATATGATTACAGCTGGATTTTTAAAAGTATAGACAAGCAAATCATAAATATTAAAGAGAAAAAAATAAAGAAGTTAGAGAGGGACAGACAGAATTATGTTAATAAAACTGCATACCCTACACCTCCGCCATCCCAAGTTTGTATGAATAAGTTTGCCAGAATAAATACTAGTAATGGGAATAATGTGGAAAATGTGCAAAATGGTGGAGCTGGTCAGAATGTGGTTAGATGTGAGGCCCATTTAGGAGTACAACAACACCAACAGTTCCTGCCACGGTGCTCGGAGAGGTCGAGAGCAAAACTGAACAATCAAGAAATGAACCTCAACCATTGGAATGGGAGATGGAGTGCTCAATATCAGGTGGGTGACCAATCAACTTGGCAGAACTAGAGGCAGAAATATTAGAACTGGGAATGATAGGATATGTTTTAACAACTAATGGTGAATTAGAAGAAGACCACATGTACGCACTGATTAAAAATAAAAAAGATGACTTTAATATTTATAATTACTCTTCTTTCTCTATAGACTTTAGATTAGCTGACCTCTTTGCTCAGGGTCTAACATTGGTGCCAGCTAAATGAGCTGATGCTGCATTAACAATTATGGATTTAAAACACTATAAGAGAAAATTGAATTTTAGTGTTCTTTTTAATAATGTAAGTTGTCACAATCTTTAAGGATTTCTAGTATCTACAATCCTTCTATCCACCACAAAATAGCCTGCTTTGAAAAACTGTGTGAAATTTATATTCACAATTTGATAGTGAATAAGCGAAGGAAAGGCATAACTGAGTTAGATAACCTCTCTCCCAGTGAAAAGGATTTGTTAATTTATCCACACCCCCACCAGGGGCAGTAATATCCTAGACCTGGTCATTACCAACATGGGCAACCAGTGTTCCACACCAGAGGTCAGATCCGACCACAAACAAATCACCCTAGACATCCACATCCCAGCCCCACCCCCCATTAGGGAAACCACTGTAAAAAATTTCTCCAAAGCCAACTTCTCCAAACTCTGGAAACTACCCAGTTTGGGTTTGTAAAAGGCAGATCATGTCTCCTAAACCTGACAGACTTCTTTGAAGTGGTCACCAAAGCTGTAGATGAGGGTAAGGTGGTACACACAGTCTCTCTAGATCTCACCAAGGCTTTCAACACCTATCCCCCACTATGGAATTATAGACAAACTCACTAAACTAAGTATAAATCCTTATGTCACAAGATGGGTTGCCAACTGGCTCACTGACCGAACCCACACTGTGAAAGTAGCAGACTCTAAATCCAACTTCAGACCAGTGACAAGTGGAGTACCACAGGGTTCAGTTCTAGGTCCTTTCCTGTTTCGTATCTACTTCTCTGAAGTACAGGCTAACACAGAAGGTCTTTGGCTAACAAAGTTTGCAGATGACTGCAAACTAGTAGCCATAACCAAAGCTCCTAATTATGTGGACATCCTACAAAAGGGCCTCACTGAGACAGATGCCTGGTGTCAAAGCCATGGCCTCAAGCTCAATACCAATAAGTGCATTGTCATCCCTTTTGGTAAAAACTCTGTACCCGTGAACTACCACATAGGTGGAAGTCTACTTAACACTGAAACTGTAATAAGGGACCTTGGGACACAGGTGGAGAGTAGTCTCTCCTTTGATAATCACATCACCACAGTAATAAGGAAATCCTTCTACGTGGCATACCTCATCATAAAAGGTTTCTCATCCAGGAAAAAAATAAGTCATTGTTCCCCTCTACTCATCACTCATTAGACCCATTATAGAGTACAACGCCCCTTTTGTTATGCACCTCACAAGACATCTACAACAACTGGAGAGGCCACAGAAATACCTCACAAAGGGGATTACCAGCCTCAAACAGATGCCCTATGCAGACCTACTCAGAGGCGATCTCTGCCTAACATACAAAGCTATGTCAAATCCAGAGCTGTTGGACATGCTCCACATAAAGAAATCCTGATCCCTCCGAGCTACATGCTCTAGGGACCTAAATCTTGTCACCACAATAAACAGAACATGCTGGAGGGATAGATTCCTGTCTCAGAGACTTCCCATACTCTGGAACAAACTACCTATCTATATCAAACAAAGCTCCTCATTAGCACTCTTCAAGAAAAATCTTGATGATTGGATGGAAGATAGAAAATTCACCTCGGGGATCACTTCTGTGGTTCTGCTTGACAGGGGCACAAGAAAATAATTTTCTTGGGTGGCAAAAGCCAGGGTACTGTTTGGCTAGGCTTATATAGGCCCTAGGGCCAATAGCCTAGTACCTACCTATGAACCTATAAATAAGTTACGTGGACAAAATCTTAGATTTATGAAACCTGAAGGGAGGGGTGGGTTAGTGATTAGAACAAGGTGACTTTATTAATGAAATGTATGATTTGCTTAATGATGGCACTTATGAAGAGTCATCTTTAAATAAACTGAATATTGCATATAAAAAAACTGAATAATGAACTGAAAGATATGTTTATTGAAGGATAAACATATTTTTTCAAGTATATTTCCCACTGCACCAACAATATTTGGTATCCCAAAGATCCACAAGGATTAAAAAATCCTCCAATGAGACCAATTGTGGATGGTAAGGGTTATATAACATATTCAATAGCTATATTTCTAAATGAAAATTTAAAAACATTAGTTTTGAATGAATCCCAGATATGTAAAGATTCTTGGGATTTTTAGGTAGAATATTTAGCCTGAATATAATGAAAACCTTATGTTTGTAACTATTGATGTAAGGGATCGTTATAGTGTGATCCTAAATTACATTGCTGGTTTATAGTTTAGTGAATATCTATATGAAAAAGGGTTTTCCCAGAGCAAAATAAATACATATGAGGCACTATTAGGAGCTTGATTTGGGAAAATATTTTTTTATTATTCTACCATAAATATTTTTTGCAGAAAATAGGTATAGCTATGGGCTCCCCATGTGGGGTCTTGTAGCAAATGTGGCAATGATACAGTTGGAAAAGAAAGGTGTCTTAATTTCTGATTATATGAATTGGTGTAAGTTATATACATGATTTCTTGAAGATATTTTTATTGCATGAGAAGGAAGTATGGAGTTATTGAATGAATTTTTGGCTTATATAAATCTTACAACTCAGTTTTTAACTTACATATCAAGTGAGCTTTGACAACATAGTATATATTGATGTCCATTTGATAAAGGACAGTATAAGGAAAGAAATATATGCTAAAATTCGTAGAAAATCAGCTTTTTTCAATATGTATCTTCATTATACAAGTATTCACCCAAATTTTCAAAAATGGGCTGTCGTAAAAGGACAATTTAATCGAGCACCACAGCAGAGTCGTGCAGTTGTCACAAAATAAACTCCAAGTAAGTAAAATTCACGAACACTTTTAATAAACAGACAGTCAAGTTAAAGCGCTTTTCGTCTACTTAATCAGTAGACTTCCTCAGAACTTAACAAAATGAATTATACGGACAACTTAAATAACCCAGTAACATTCATTGTCAGCTGACACTAAGAAAAATGTGATCACATCCATTCAACTTTTAAAGTCATACTACATAAAACGTAGTAACATCAACCACGAACCCTTAAAAATATCTTCTATTGTGTATAAATGAATATAAAATACTCTTTACCTAATCTTTAACCCTAAAGTCTCATACAAAGTTAACAACCAACCATAAATTTAAATATCTATTACTGCAAAACATAAAAAAATTTTAAAAATTGTTATCGTCTTAAACTTTTCAACTTCAAAACACAGATAATTGAACACAGGTCATTAAGACCTGGAAATGAATAAGAATTCAATCTGATCTGCCATTTTAATTCTTTCTCTTCCAATAACAGATGGAGGGGGGCACCTTGGTGGTTATCAAAAATTTGGTCAATAATTAAAAATTTAAACTGATGATCCTTAAATAAAGAAATATGTTTCGCTAACGCGTTTTCTTGTTTGACTCTCTTTATGGCGTATAGATGTTCATAAATTCGATCCTGGAGTCTACGTTCGGTTTTTCCAACGTAGAACCCGGGACATTGTTGACAAAGTGCTAAATAAACAACCATACGCAAGTTGCAATTTGTTCTATGTTTCAGGTTGTAAGATTTTCCATTAATTTTAAATTTATTTGTTTCAAGAATACAGTTACACCTATTGCAACTCTGACATTTAAAAGTACCAGGTGTTCTTACAAGACTAGTAGGGGGTTGTTCTAATAAGTTTTTCAAGTTTTTACCTCTCCTAAATGTAATTTCGGTGCGAGTTCCCAACTTATTATACAATAAGGAGTTAGTTTTGAAAATATCCCAATTCTTTTTTATAATATCCACAGTAACATAACTATTTATGTTGAAAGTTAAAATTAATCTAGGATGGTTATCTTTGTCAACATTAATAGAATGCATCAAGGAATCATTAGGTACATTATAAGAACAACTCAAGTTTATTTCTTCACTATCAGTTGGTATGTTAATGTGTGCACACAATATGGGTTTATACACTCCTGTCTGTCTTTTAAAAGTAACTTCTTTTATAAGTGTTTCCAAAAGGGAAAGGGGATAACCCCTGAGTGTGAACATAGATTTCAAGTGTTCACACTCATTGTTGAAATCAGTATCCAAACTTACAATTCGGGCAGCTCTCACTAGTTGTCCCTTAACAACCAATCTCTTTTGGAAGTTAGGGTGACAACTAGTAAAGTGTAAGAGTGAGTTAGAATATGTGGTTTTTCTATGAATAGTGGCTACAAATGCTTTTAATTCATCATTCTTCTCCAACTATATATGTAAATAAGCCACAGCACTAGTACTAAAGGTCGAAGTAAAATTTAGAAAAGCAGTAGAGGAATTAAACACCTCTATGATGTTTTGACTTAACATTTCATCACCATTAAGTAGTATAAATATATCGTCAATGTATCTAGTATAAAAATGAATTTTCTCATTCAAAAAATTATTATTAAAGACATGTTCCCTTTCCCAAAATGCCATCACAATGTTCGCTATACTAGCCCCACAGGGGGAGTCCATTGCCACCCCCACCTTCTGTAAGTAAAAATTATCTCCTAAAGTGAAATAGTTGTTGTATAAAATTATTTCAAGTAATTCAATCACCAAAGAAATTTCCATAGTAGAAGCGTTTTTCCTCTTTAGAGTAATAGCCACCCACTCTGTAGCTATGTCATGAGGTATACAGGTATACAGGTATTTGACGTCAATTGTTAAGAAATTACAATTGGTGTCATAATCTAGTGTGTCGATTTTAGCTAGAAATGACCATGAATCTTTACAAATGTGCTCCTCATCAATAAGGTATTTTTTGAGGATAGAAACCACTAGTTTAGCACAAGTGTATGTTGGTGAACCTCGACTATCTACAAGTGGGCGCATGGGGGGGGTGGCTAATGTTCTTATGGATTTTGGGTATGCCAAATAACTTGGGATATCTAGGATGTGAAACTACCATATAAGTCCAGTAAATAGCAATGAGGTAAATACTTCCCCTGATATTGTATCAAAGTTACAAAAGTTTGATAAGCTACTTGTGAAAATGAAAAAAACTGCAACTGGAGATAAATTATTTTAATGAATGTTTATCTTGTAAGATAATCCCTAAGGGGTTAAGACACCACCAATTCCCTACTGGACTGGTGCCAAATTCTGATTTTCACAATGATCTTTTATTACTTTTTGAGCGTAATGGCGCTGACTTGTTAAGACTTATGGTCAAACACTATACGATTTGGGTAAATGACTTGAGTAAGGATATTATTGCACTCGACTCTACTATCAAATTGAACGCTGAATTTGATAGAAATAAATTTGAGTGTGAGCACAGTTTTAACAGTGTTGATCAGTATTTGGGGAAACTGAGACTGAATAAAATTAAAAAATTGGAATGTGACTGTGTCGCTTATGAGAACGGGACTGCTTACCCATTACCACCCACTTCTCAAGCTTGGCAACATGTTTCATTTAGTAACGAAAACCAAGCCAGTAACTTGTATAGTGATACGGTTTCTGTTAACAATAATAAATCCATCAATTTGATGTTGAACAATTCTTCTGGTTTTATATATTCTGATTCAGTTAGTGAAGATGTACCTGCTGTGAGGAGGAGCGAACGTTTGCAGAACCGTAATAAGTCCAATACCCTAAATGCGCAGTTTAAACAACCTTACCAACAGCATCAGGTTTTTCATGATGGTGTATGGCAGGGAGCTATTCCCAAACAAAGGAACAATGTTTATTACAACAGAATGCGAGTTCAAAAACCCAGGTGAATTATGAAGCGATACATTCAGATGACTTAGAGATCGATTGTTTGTCTACTATGCAAAGTTTTGAGGACATTATTACACCTGTTATTTGTGGAAATAAACTTATGGTAGATGATGACACCATTGTACATCAAATTGAGGTGGACACTACTGTACCACTAGTAGATGATAGTGTTGAAATTATAGATGATGAGAACTTTTTTTACAGTAATGTTGACCAACATGATTTAAAGTTAGTTAAACCTGTGATTAGTGTCAGTAATACAGGTGATTTTAAGATCTACAATTTTTCTTCAGTGACTGTCCCTAATGATTTAGTGGAATTATTGTCTAAGGGGTACACTTATGTTCCTAAAAACAACTTGGATTTAGTTAATACGACCCTGGACATTAAACTTTATACTCGTAAATTGAATTTTAATTTAATGCTTGGCGGGTATGAGGGAAATAATACGACTTTAGATCCTTTTCGTATTTCTAGTACATTTAACCCGCCTTTGCATCCACTAATTCAACTTTTTGAAACTATGTGTGAATTAGATTTGAGACACAATGCAAAATATTTGACTAACATGGATAATTCTTATGTTAGGAACAAAGAGAACGAATTGATAGAATTTGTTCGACTTCATAATTTACGTATCTGTAAACCTGACAAAGGGGGAGGAGCTGTAATTTTTGATCAGGATGATTACTTTAATAGGATGACTGATTTGGTTAACAACGCGGCTTATGAGGTTAGTTCTAGATCTGAAACGAATAGGGCATATTCCACCATTAAGAGTAGTATTGAAGACATGTTTATTGAAGGTAGACTACATGAAGAGCAATACAATTATATGGTAGTTTCACATCCTAGATATCCCAAGTTATTTGGCATACCCAAAATCCATAAGAATATTAGCCACCCCCCCATGCGCCCACTTGTAGATAGTCGAGGTTCACCAACATACACTTGTGCTAAACCAGTGGATTCTATCCTCAAAAAATACCTTATTGATGAGGAGCACATTTGTAAAGATTCATGGTCATTTCTAGCTAAAATCGACACACTAGATTATGACACCAATTGTAATTTCTTAACAATTGACGTCAAAGACCTGTATACCTGTATACCTCATGACATAGCTACAGAGTGGGTGGCTATTACTCTAAAGAGGAAAAACGCTTCTACTGTGGAAATTTCTTTGGCGATTGAATTACTTGAAATAATTTTATACAACAACTATTTCACTTTAGGAGATAATTTTTACTTACAGAAGGTTGGGGTGGCAATGGGCTCCCCCTGTGGGGCTAGTATAGCGAACATTGTGATGGCATTTTGGGAAAGGGAACATGTCTTTAATAATAATTTTTTGAATGAGAAAATTCATTTTTATACTACATACCTTGACGATATATTTATACTACTTAATGGTGATGAAATGTTAAGTCAAAACATCATAGAGGTGTTTAATTCCTCTACTGCTTTTCTGAATTTCACTTCGACATTTAGTACTAGTGCTGTGGCTTATTTAGAAATATGGTTGGAGAAGAATGATGAATTAAAAGCATTTGTAGCCACTATTCATAGAAAAACCACATATTCTAACTCACTCTTACACTTTACTAGTTGTCACCCTAACTTCCAAAAGAGATCGGTTGTTAAGGGACAACTAGTGAGAGCTGCCCGAATTGTAAGTTTGGATACTGTTTTCAACAATGAGTGTGAACACTTGAAATCTATGTTCACACTCAGGGGTTATCCCCTTTCCCTTTTGGAAACACTTATAAAAGAAGTTACTTTTAAAAGACAGACAGGAGTGTATAAACCCATATTGTGTGCACACATTAACATACCAACTGATAGTGAAGAAATAAACTTGAGTTGTTCTTATAATGTACCTCATGATTCCTTGATACATTCTATTAATGTTGACAAAGATAACCATCCTAGATTAATTTTAACTTTCAACATAAATATGTTACTGTGGATATTATAAAAAAGAATTGGGATATTTTCAAAACTAACTCCTTATTGTATAAGTTGGGAACTCGCCCCAAAATTACATTTAGGAGAGGTAAACTCTTGAAAAACTTATTAGAATAACCCCCTATTAGTCTTGGAAGAACACTTGGTACTTTTAAATGTCAGAGTTGCAATAGGTGTAACTTTATTCTTGAAACAAATAAATTTAAAATTAATGGAAAATCTTACAACCTGAAACATAGAACAAATTGCAACTCGCGTATGGTTGTTTATTTAGCACTTTGTCAACAATGTCCCAGGTTCTATGTTGGAAAAACCGAACGTAGACTCCGGGATCGAATTTATGAACATCTATATGCCATAAAGAGAGTCAAACAAGAAAACGCGTTAGAGAAACATATTTCTTTATTTAAGGATCATCAGTTTAAATTTTTAATTATTGACCAAATTTTTGATAACCACCAAGGTGCCCCCCTCCATCTGTTATTGGAAAAGAAAGAATTAAAATGGCAGATCAGATTGAATTCTTATTCGTTTCCAGGTCTTAATGACCTGTGTTCAATTAGCTGTGTTTTGAAGTTGAAAAGTTTAAGACGATAATATTTTTTTAATTTTTTTATGTTTTGCAGTAATAGATATTTAAATTTATGGTTGGTTGTTAACTTTGTATGAGACTTTAGGGTTAAAGATTAGGTAAAGAGTATTTTATATTCATTTATACACAATAGAAGATATTTTTAAGGGTTCGTGGTTGATGTTACTACGTTTTATGTAGTATGACTTTAAAAGTTGAATGGATGTGATCACATTTTACTTAGTGCCAGCTGACAGTGAATGTTACTGGGTTATTTAAGTTGTCTGTATAATTCATTTTGTTAAGTTCTGAGGAAGTCTACTGATTAAGTAGATGAAAAGCTCTTTAACTTGACTGTCTGTTTATTAAAAGTGTTCGTGAATTTTACTTACTTGGAGTTTATTTTGTGACAACTGCACGACTCTGCTCTGGTGCTCGATTAAGTGTTTTTCTGAGTTTATTTGTGGTTGTTTAGGAAAAGGACAATTTGTTAGGGTAGCCTGAATGATGTCTATCATTGAGGATTTTCTTGATGAATGTCAACTAATAAAAATCTATGTTTTTAGCAAGAGATGATACCAGTGGTTTAGTGAATGAATTAATGGTTGAAGTAATTAAAAGACAATGTGAATTTTATGTCCCTGTTTTGAAGTTAAAATATATTAAGGCTAATCTGACTGTGTTAGAGTATAACGTGGATGAAAATGAAAGGTGTTTTAATGATGTGCTAGGTTTTAATAATATGCAAGTATATAAGTGAAACAAATTAATGTTACAGAAAGGATCTTTTGTAACAGTTTTTAATAATGACAGTTGGGAAATAAAAAAATATTTTAGAGAAAAATTGGGTTGTACTTATGGAAGATGGAACTAGTGGGCCAAAAATGGGAGAAAAGCCTCATATTGTTTGTAAGAGGGGTCAGAATTTAAAAGCATTTAATCAACTTATATAACAGAGTCATTTGTAATCGGTCACCAAGGATGTGTAAATATAGTTATTTTTCAAGCTGTAAATATATTATGTCGGATGAAAGATTAAAAAAAAAAATAAAATGTTTTCTGTTAAGGGTCATTATGATTTTCAAACAAGTGGGATGGTTTACATGTCTTTATGTCAGCACTCTCCAGCTTATTATATTGGGAAGACCAAGCAAAAGTTAAGAGATCATATTTGTGAGCATGTGAATGATATAAGGAAATGAAAGGAGACAAATGCTTTAACAAAATACCTGTGCTATAACTCGTCATAATTTAAAATTTATTATTTTTGAGAAAGTGGAAATAAATGAGAGGGGGCCAATGGCCATTGCTATTAGAGAAACAGGAGCTTTATTGGCAGTTATTGCTGAATGCCAACATATGGCCAGGGCTACATGACCAATTTTCTATTCATTTTTTATTAAAATTAAAAGCATTAAATAAATAAGACTAGTTAGTACATGTAAACTATTAAAATTAATATATTAATAACTGGGTACTTTTCTGTTAACGGGGCACAGTTGTGGCCAAACATAAATGTTGCTGTGAAATGTAGCCTGAAATAATGATACATTCCAGACGCATTGTTGCATACTTCAGTCATAGGTTCATTGGTAAGCATATCTCTCAGTCTGTCTTACATCAAGAAATCTGGACAGAGTCATAAATAATGGGGGACAAAGGGCCAAAAATAGGGACATTTTTTAAATATTGCTGTTGCAGAGTTAACAGGTTTTGCAGTAGCATAAATATTATGAAGAATATGAGGTCTGAAACTGAAATATCATTATTTTATGATTGCACACCTCAGTTATTTCTTACTGAGTTGCCAGAAAAGCAAATTTTTTGGTTTGCCTTTTGAAAGTCACTGATGTTAAGGGAACTTTTTTGTGGAAGGGAAAGTGAAGTGTTGGATGATAGTTTGGAAATGATACCTTTAGCTTCAGGTTGGAAGTAAATGTAGAATAAATGTGGGAAGACAGAGCAATCCACTTTGACCTTCTAGTTGGTAGTTATATGTTAACGCATTTTTGTATTAATTTTTAAGGTACTGTTGTCGAGGTGCACCGCTTTCTTGGTGGAATAGTCTGCAGCAGATGTCACCAGCATTTCTCATGCCCACATCGTAAGCAAAATACTGCTAACCTTACATTCCCAATCAGTTCAGATGCTGAAACTTTGTGTCAGTATCACTGTAACATCTTTAACACAGCAATGGTTATAGTGACTTGCTTTGTGCAACTCCCATGTTATCATTGCTGTGTCTTAATTTTGTCTGCAGACCCGCTAAGGGAAATGTACCAATAATTGTTTAAATAATACTGAGTTATGATTGCCACTATGCTTTTGAGAGCTTTGTACACAGTAGGGTTTTATCAATGAAATGGTTGTGTGCAATTTGATTGGTTGATTCCGGGGGCTTGGCTGTTACATGTATTTACATAAGCAATTTTTAAATGAATGAGCATTTCCTATGTTCTGTTCTTTCTGATGAAGTTTTTATGTGAATAAAGATGAAACCCTAAGTTATGTCTTGTTTTGTTATAATATTTAAAGTCGTCTTCTTCTTCTTCTTTCAGCTGTTCCCATTAGGGGTTGCCACAGCAGATCAACTGTTTCCATTTCTTCCTGTCCTCTGCATCTTGCTCTGTCACACCAACCACTTGCATATCCTCTCTCACCACATCCATAAACCTTATCTTAGGCCTTCCTCTTTTCCTGTTACCTGGCAGCTTCATCCTTAGCATCTTTTTCCCAATATACTCTGCATCCCACCTCAGCACATGTCCAAACCAATGTAATCTTGCCTCTCTGGCTTTGTCTCCAAACCTTCCAACCTGGGCTGACCCTCTAATATACTTATTCCTAATCCTGTCCATCCTCATCACACCCAGTGCAAATCTTAATGTCTTCAACTCTGCCACGTCAAGCTCTGACTCCTGCCTTTTTGTCAGTGCCACTGTCTCCATGCCATATAACATAGCTGGTCTCACTACCCTCTTGTAGACCTTCCCTTTCACTCTTACTGGTACTCGTCTGTCACAAATCACTCCTCTTCTCCACCCACTCCATCCTGCCTGTACTCTCTTCTTCACCTCTCTTCCACACTCACCATTACTCTGAACTGTTGATCCCAAGTACTTAAACTCATTCACCTTTGCCACCTCTACTCCCTGCATCCTCACCATTCCTCTGTCCTCCTTCTCATTCACACACACACATTCTGTCTTAGTCCTGCTGACCTTCATTCCTCTTCTCTCTAGAGCATATCTCCACCTCTCCAGGGTCTCCTCCACCTGTTCCCTACTCTCACTACAGATCACAATGTCATCTGCAAACATCATAGTCCATGGGGACTCATGTTTTGTTATAATATTTAAAGTATTGAAGTATATTTAATTAGTTTATGCCTTGAGCAGTGTTGGTGCCTTTGCATTTGGGTGACAGTGTGTTTAATAGCTTGAGTTTTTTTTCATGTAATTGGACTCCTCTGGAATACACATCCAGATTACATGATGCAGAGCTCCTCACTGACCATATTCAAGTAGAACCTAGACAAATGGATGGGAGACCACAAATTCACCCCAGGGCGTGACACCTATGTCCCTCATGAACAGGGATAATCATTATTGACCATAGACTTGTTCTACAAGTTACGTCTAACTAGTAAGGACAATTGGGGATGCTGAAGTGAACATGGCTAGGCTTGTAAGAGCTGTAGGTGAGCTAGCCTAGTAGCCTCAAATGAAACTATGAATCTATGTTCTCAGGAGACATATTAGTACTACAGTTGTTATAGAAAGAGCATATAATGCAATGACAGCAATGGTCAGCAATACATTATCTCCCATCACAAACCATAATACCCTCTTGTAGCCATATTGTATATCCGTACCTTGATATAACACATGCCAATGACAGCAACATTGACATGTCAACTGTTCATAGGGTCAAAGGACATTATTATGCTAATTACCAACATCACAAAAAATCCTTACCATTATTATACCATGTAAAAATAAATCCCTATATCTATATTATGGAAGATATTAAGACTATTGTGCATATGTGTATATTTGTTGGATTGCATTACATCCTCCCTTTGTCCATATGGAATATGTACACCACACCATGACAGAATTAGCAATCACACATGCAGTGGTCTGGTGATGGCTTGCAGAGGCTTATGGAAGGACTTTGCTTTATGATGTGTGTGTGTGTATGCATATTTGTCATGAGGATATCCTCCACTCCCCTACAGGAAAGATGTCATGTAGCCAGAGGAAAAAGGAGGCTGCATGAGGCTATGGGAAAGATACCCCAAGTGATAGTGAAATGAAGAGCTACCAAAGGTCACACAATGACCATAATGAAACACCAGCCACACACACAGCAATAGACTGGGCCCAATTTGAATATTACACCTGTGTAGGTATAGAATAAGAATGCAATGCAATGTTACAGTAGCATCACCACATATGTCTGACTGTGACACTGTCATGTTGCACTTTATGATGAATGATTACATTATTGTATGCTGAGGAGAGTATGTTGGGAGAAGTGGGGGGCATGGATGTGGAGTCACATCTTGTGTAAAATTGTTTCAAAAGTGATAGTTGTATGTATAGACACGCCAGGTTACCTGCTGTCAGATTAGGGCACCTATGCATGTAGGTAAAGTAACTTGCAAATATAGTAGTTAATGTTATTGCCACAGCAAAAGATTCTCCTAAGTACTGCCAAAGTGTATGCTATACAGGATGACATCATCATTGTATGCTAGAACAAGATGAGGAGGGTTTGACATAGCTGTGGATGCACATTGTTCAAAAATTGTCACCATACTGATTGTTCAATGCACATACAGTTGACCGCAGTGAGAACAGAGAACAGAACACCTACCTGTCTAAGTACACTGACTAGAGACCTCAGTGTTTAACTAAAGTGCCACAGCACAAGTCTGACTTGAAGAGTGTCAGACAACACTTTATAAGTGAAGTCATCAGCAGCATCTGATGAGGAGAAGATGGTAAGAGAAGTATCCAACATGCTTGTGTAAAATGCTCTCTCTAATGTCAAGCAAGTGCAGAAACACACACACAAGTACACACACCAGCTGACTGAATGAGAAGAGAACCCCTATCTTTCTAAGTACACTGACTAGAGTCATCAGTACTTAACACAAGCTCCATGGGGCAAGTCTGATTTTTACAAGGCTACAGAACAATTTATAGTGGATGACATCACATTAGGTGTTTAAGAGAAGATGTTTGGAGGCCTGAATGTAATGGATAGCTAGCCGTGTACAACTGTCAAGATATTAAGGATCTGCATGTTCTGATAAGTGTGCAAAGTGCAGCATTTGCTGTTGTGTTTCCAATGTGCAGGTATATGTTAAATAGACAGCTTTGCAAACTATATGTAAACAGGTGTCCACATTACTAAAAGTATTGGAAAATCTGAATGTGTACTGTTAGTATAAAGATGTCTATGGCATATAATAAAACATTTAATTTATTTCTGTAGTGTAGTTGATATATTTGGGAAACAGCACTGAGAGACCAAGTTTCAAGTGGATAGATGCAGGTAACACATGGCTACAGTCTAAATATGTGTTCTTTCCTTAAAAAGTGGCTTCTCTTTGTGTATTTGCATGTACTTTCATGGGATGAAGACTAAATGGATAGTAAACATAGGTAATACATGCTATTGTGCACTTTCCATAGTGCACCTCCAAGCAGCTTGTTTATGTGATCAATGACAAAGTGTTTGCATGTGACATGCACAGTTTTATTAGTTTGCTTACCCCCATACAAACATATTAAGCAGAGGGGCATGGCAGTCAGCAGTGTGTATAGTACTGATTGTAAAGTTCATAGGAGGCACAAGGCTAATGGCCTTAGGGCCTTTACAAGCGGGTCTATATTATATGTTCGAAGTTTGAAAACTTTGAACGTTAAATAATCAAATTTAAATGTTCGTAGTTTCAAATATCGAACATATAATAAAAAAAAAACAAAAAACAAACAAACAGAACTTACCTGACTAGTGTAGGCAGGGAGGCAAGCCCCCTGCACCCCCCACATCGAGGGCTGTGCCCGCCATACCCCCCCTGCTTTTTAAATATACCAAGTCCGAGACTGCACTATAGTGCGGCAAAGGGAAGATTTCCTTTACTGCACTGTAGTGTGGTCTCAGAGTTGGTATATTTAAAGAGCAGGGTGTGTGGGTTGCAGGGGGGGCTTGCCCCCCTGCCTACAGCCATTAGTTTTGTTTTTGTTTTTTTTTATTATATGTTTGATGTTTGAAACTTTGAACATTTAAATTTGATTATTTAAGATTCAAAGTTTTCAAACTTCGAACATATAATATTGACCCTTTACAAGCCTAGACATGTAGTACCCTAACTGACCATTATTAGATGGTCATTGCTAGCAGAGTGATTCTATGATCAGCACCAACAGCCCTGTCTGTGAGGGGCATAGTTGCCATCCCTGCGGTGAATTTACAGTCCCCCATTCAATTGTTAAGGATGTGATTAAATAGTGTCATTGAGGAGCTCTTCTTCATGTGAAGTTGGAGCTTAATTCAGAAGGATGGCAGTATCTGTGAGATATATCTATCTCTACAACATGTTTTGTTAATGTCACAGGCTAGGTTGAGATTCCTAGAGCGAGTGACTCTTATCTAATTTGATTTATGGATGTGCAGCATTTCCATTAGGGCAGGGTCAGAGACTTCTCTGTAGGCCAGTACAGGTCACCTCACAGCAGCCTGTATGACGGGTTCCCTACATTAGAACAAAAGCTTGGAAGGTCGACAGTGACATCATCGATGCTAGAAGACCGACGGAGCAGATAACCGACAACTCGGAATCCCGACAGTGAAAACACTGACATAGGAAACGTGTGAGCGTGACTAGGTAAGTGTGCGATAGTGAGGGATTTAGGGTTAGGGTGCATGTAAGGTGTGTGTGCGATAGTGAGGGATTTAGGGTTATGGTGCATGTAAGGTAAGTGTGCGATAGTGAGGGACTTAGGGTTAGGGTGCGGGTAAGGTAAGTGTGTGATAGTGAGGGACTTGAGGGTTAGGGGCAGATTAAGTGAGTTAGGGTTAGGGTGTGGGTAAGGTAAGTATGCGATAGAGAGGGAATTGAGGGTTAGGGGTGGATTAAGTGAGTTAGGGTTACGGTGCAGGTAAGGTAAATGTGCGATAGTGACGGACCTTAGGGTTAGGGTTTGGGTTAAGGTTAGTGCATAGATAGTTGTGTGTAAGGTGTAGTGTAGGTTTTTAGGTTGTTGGTATGCTTGTGCTGTGTGTGTGTTGTGTGGAACAGCGAACTTTTTGTTTTGTTAACTGTCAGGATTGTGGTTTGTCGTGCATGTGAACTTTCGTGTTTTTGTGGTTTCGTTCTTTTGGTGTCGGTGTTGTGGGTGTCCATGTTGTGTACTGTCAGTTTACTGTAGTAGACCCTGTATGACACAGAGTATAGTGACAGGGTTTCCAGTTTTTCATGTAGGTCATGGTTTGGAGGCTCTAGATTCTGTTGGATAGAAACCACTTTGGTCTCTCCAGTTGTTGCAGGTGTCTAGTGAGGTACATACAAAAAAGAGCATTGTACTCAATTAGTAGACTGATAAGGGTTGAGTACAGTGGAGTTACACTGTCAACTGTTAGACCACCTTCTCCAAAATAGCCTATTAGCTAGCTCTCAGCATGGCTTTAGACCTTTCCATAGCACCACTATTGCCCTCCTATAATTTTCTGACCACATCAACAAAAACCGTAACAATAACACCCTGTCCTCTGCAATCTTTATTGATCTCTCAAAAGCATTCAACATGGTTAACCATCAGCTACTGTTGAATATTCTTGTCTCCCTCACTTGATACTCAAGCATTACCTTGGTTCAAGTCCTACTTAGATAACAGGCAACAGGCAGTGCTTTGGGATAACAGTCTATCCTCCCACCTTCCTGTCATCCTTGGTGTACCCCAAGGTTCTTTCTTTAGGCCCTCTTCTATTTTCCATCTTTATAAATGATCTATCTATTAGTATCCCCCAAGCTACATCCATACAATACGCAGATGACTCCACATTAATATTTTCAGCTTCAGGTCCATCTGAACTACAGGCCCTCACCCAAAATGTCTTTGGGCTGGTAGAAGAATGTTTTTTTTCAGCGCCGTTTCCTCCTTAACCCTAAAAAGACTAAACTGTTGCTGTTTACTCCTACACAAAAGTCCACCCTAATTGACTTCATTATCACATCTAAAAATGGCACAGTTATATCTCCTGACACTACCACCAAATTCTCAGGAGTAACTATTGACCACAACCTTAACTATGATACTCATATCAACACCACAATAAAATCATTTAACCGAAAACTAGGCTCCTATAAAATTAAACCCTTCCTTACTCCCATAGCTAGAACTACTATTGCCCTCACCCACCTTATCTCAACTCTCTTTTATGCCTCTCCTATATAAACAAATCTATCTAAAAGCAACCTCAACAAGGTAGTAATCTCCTACAATAACATTGCCAGATTTGCTACCGGCTCCCCTTTCAGAACCCACCACTGCCAAAATCTGAAACAACTGGGTTGGCTGGAACTGCATAATCAAATTCTATTCCACCAACTGATTATTGCCCATAAAACCCTTTATCATCCAGGTAACACACCAATTCTCATGAGTCTAATTGGCCCATATAAAAATCTTACAAACCTACGCTCAGCAAATAAGCTACTGGTATCTAGACAAAAACCCAACAATAAAGCAGGAGATTCCCTTTTCTCTAACAGTGTGGGAAAAAGCTGGAACCTACCTCCTGGTGAACTCACATCTCTTTCTTCAACTGCACTATTCAAAAAGAAACTCAAATTATACCTTACAACCCACTGGCTATGTCCTTGTGCTAACCCAGACTAAGATCTCTCTTCCTGTTATCTAAGGTTATAGCATCAATTTACTACTCACTTTATAGCCACTTTAAAACCACTACCTTCTAAGTTGGATGTATTGTACCCAGGAAAGACTGTATGAACATGTCACTGCCTTATAGTTGAGTTACTGCCCTTAACTAATTCTCCCAATCTTGTTTAGAATTAGTCTGTTCTCCTGGGCCATACTTATAACTTTGATTTGGGAATCTCCCGCATCCTTCTGAATACTCTTTTTCTTGTACTATTGTTTGGTAAAATAAAAAAAAAGGAATTTTTTTTTTGTTCTACTTTTATCTATCATGAATGCTAAGTTACCATGTAACACCTGTTTAATTTGACAAGTAATCTGTAACTGAAGTTTTAATGTTCTTTTTGTTCTTGTCTTTTATGTGGAGCTTTTCTCCACGGGCCTCTACTGAAAATGGACATATATCCAGTTAGACTAGCCCGGTCAACAAATGTAAAATAAAAATAAAAAAAATTAAAATTATAACATCCGTATTCTTGGATGCGATGCCCTTATTTGTGAGATGCGCAATGTAAAAGGCTTTCCTCACCACCATGGACACATGATGATCGAAGTTTAGATTGTTATTGACCTGTGTTCCCACATCTTTCACAACTGGGTTTGAGATTAGAGGGGTGCTATCTATATCATAATTAACAGTGGCTACATCTTTACCAAAGGGGATAATGAGGCATGTTTTGTGTTTAGCTTTAGTCCTTGACTTTGGCACCAATCATTGTCTGCATCAGCCCCTTTTGTAATATTCTAATATCACTGAGAAACTCTATGATTGTACTCAGTTTGCAGTCATCTGTAAACTGGGTAGCCACAGGCCAAATACTTTCAGCTGGACTTCAGAGAAATAGATTCCAAATGGTAGAGGGCCCAGAACAGATCCCTGTGGTACCCCATTGGTAACTGGTTTACCAGTGGAGGTGAACTCCCCAACTTTAACAGTGTGCATTCTGACAATGAGCCAGTTGGCCACCCATCTAGTGACATATGGGTTAATCCCCAGCTGGGAGAGTTTCTCAATGCTCCCTGCATGGGGGATTATGTCAAAAGCCTTGACTAAATCAAAATAGGTGGTATGTACTGCTTTGCCCTCATCCAGTGCAAAGGTAGACATTCTCAAACAAGTCCAGCAGATATAATAAGCAAGCTCTACCCTTGACGAAACCAAACTGGGTCAGGTCAAGAGTTTGAGCATCGTCTATGTCCTTGTTGATAAGGTACATGATGATTCTTTCAATAGCCTTGCACATAAGGCTGGTTGGGCTTATGGTCTGATAGTTCACAGGGTCAGTTGATGGATCCCATTTGTGCAAGGTGATTACTATTGCTGTTATTCACTTTGCCAGGACAAAGCCAGTGCTCAGGTTATGGTTAAAAAGATTGCCAAGTGGTACTACTAGGCCTTGTTTTATATTGTTTAGTAAACAGCCTGGGCTGTTATCTGGTCTCATAGAGGCTGTGTTTTTGGCCTTCGAGAGTGCTTGTATGACCTGTTCTTTGGAGATACTTGGTAGAGGACTGGTGTCAGGAATGCTTTTGGGCATGGTTCATAGGATAAGGGGATGAAATTATTGCTAAATCTGTCAGCTAGTAGGTTGGCAATTCCCTTTGGTTCAGTGTGAGTGGTACCATCCACTCTAAGTTTGGCACACAACTGGGCATTCCCTTTTAGGTTTCACACATAACTAAAGAATATTTTATGATTTTCTTTAATTAAGGATTCTAATTTAGTCTCATAACTAGCCTTAGAGGATTTTGCAAAATGCCTGATTTGCTTGTTGCAGGTATGGAGGGTATTCTTCCTCTGTTGAGTAAGCTCCCTCTTGTTCTAAGATATCAGTTTCTTTTTTTTGTTATGTAACTTATTTCTGCCTACAGTCCACCAGGGTGGCCTGTTTTTTTTTTCTGGAAGACCTGGCTTTGTTCCAGTTATGTACAGCTGAGGCAATACATTTGTTTAAGTGGCTATATGGCATTTGTGTACTCCTCTGCATATGAGTCATTGTTAGTTGTGTTAGCAGGGGCTATGAAACTTTTTATATTATGGCTTAGTAGGCTATAGTTTGCCTTGGAGAAGTTTTTCAGTTTTCTGCTCCTGTGGCGGTGTCAGGTCTGATCTTTACTTCAAACAAGACAGCTTTATGGTCTGATCTTACCAGGGAGGGCAACACACAGGGGGTAGAGCAATGGCCCCCTCATGTTGGTGAGAACAAGTTCTAGAACATTTGATCCCCTTGTGGGGGTGCAGACCAACTGTTCCAGGGCATTTCAATTGTCTACGAACCTCATAGCTATCGTGTTTGTGCTTGTGTGAGAAGCCCCATCGATGAAAGGATAGTTGAAATCTCATAACCAAGGTGTTTGGCTGTATACTGAGCAATTCTAGCAAGTTGAGGTAAATGGTGTGCTTCTCTGGTTCATGATGGGAAACTTGTAGCTGGTGATGATGTGATAAGGTGTTTTACCTATAGTTATTTGGACCTGGAATAGCTCGAGACAGTCATACTGTACCTATAGTTATTTGGACCTGGAATAGCTCAAGACAGTCATACTGTTTTACCAGTCTTGAGGTGTATTTTGAACTAGTAAGGATGGATACACTTCCACCTTTGGTTCTTTCCACTCATTTTGGGGTCTGAATGTGTAAAAGGCATTGTAGCCTGGTATGACCGGGTGCTCTCTGCAGCCTTGAACAAAATATCAGTGATTGCACAGACGTCAACATCTTCTAAAGTGAGGTATGCTTCCAAGGAGTGCAATCCCAACAACTCCCCCCCCCTTCAGTGACCCCAAAAATGATGTAATCATCCAAGTATTTCGGCAACATGGTGTCTTTCTGCTTGAGATAGGATGTGGGGATATGTCTTGAAGAATGCAAATTTGGAATCACATTGCAAACAATGTGAACACTGTTGGAAGATGCAGCAGGACATATGATCAGGTACATCATAGGGTCACTGACATAATTTCATCAGCCCGGAGGAGAGCAGCTGCAGTGGCCCATGGACAGCTGGCTACTGGGGGTACCTGTTACAGATCCACCACTGATACCAAACAAAGAATTCATGTCCACTGCCAAGGATCCAGAGAGCTCAGTGGAAAGTGCACAACAGCATGTTATTGATGTTGGTGCTGCTGTTTCAGGATGGACAAGTATATCCCAGGAGGAGCTTCCAGGTAGGCTTGCCTATGTCAATTTTTTAGATGTTTCTGGTATAGCAAAGTATTGAAAGCAATACTTAAGTTGGTTTAATATTTTTTTTTTTGTGGGGGAACTAGCTCTAGATTGATACAATTAATAACACATTTTGGTTCATTACACATGGGCTTGGGGTGGATGTGTCATCCAAGTTTCAGTTAAATGTATTGTTAATGGGCATACAAAAAACACAGTGTTTCCTCCTCTATTATTGTTATTGTGATAATGCTGTCTTACATTTTCTTAACTTCTTCCAGGATCACCCTCACTAGCAAGTGTGGAGTCATTTGCACATGGTAAGCCAAACATTTTTATTTCAGTACTGATGAGCATTTCACAGAAATATTCATTTATCTGTATGTGTGAGGTGGGTGTCAGGACTGTGTGTGTATTTTTGCACCATCTGTTATAGTGGCACCAGTGTTAGTATGTTGGCATATATTGAACTGTAGTAGTGTAGCTATTAATTTATTTCTTTCTTTGTTCCTTATTATCACAGTCGATGCTGGTAGTGGAAGTGTAGGACCCTTACCACCTGATGTCAGAATATTGACAGACTCTGATGATGATGATGGCCAAACACAGGCATGGTCGAGGGGTGCAGAGGTTGAATTTGACACTGAGGTTGACATTCAGCCATCCCCTGTAATTCCATCAGACACAACCAATTGGCCCATGGAAACCCATTCCAGTGAGCCATAAGATATTGGTCAGGTAGAGGGTTTGACACTTGATCAGGGCAGTGTTCTTACTTTGGCTTTAGTGCCTATTGACTCTGGCCATAGCAAAAGTGTGGTTGAGGTGCCATGCAGGAGGGTTGTTTGGGTTGCTCAGGGGAGGCCTGCTGTCCATCCTCCATCTGATCCAGGTGTGTCTTTCCATGCCAGTCATTGTATGTTTATGGCTATCATGGATGTGGAGGCATGTTCCAATAGGGCCTTTGAGAAAATGCTTTGGGTTATAGATGTGGCACAGGATGACATGTTTGACTACCTCCACCATGTTACTGATTCAATGCATTGGATAAATGGCATGTTGGAATGGGCAATGTCTGTTATGGAACATCTGATAGGAGGGGGATGGCATCCATGTGGCCATAGGTCAGCCACATCATTTGATGTTAGCCAAAATGGTCATACCTCATCACACTCCCATAGTGGCACTACTTCCACTGCTCTATCAGTAATTGAGGTGTCCATACCCAGACATGACAGGCCATGGGGTTGTGGTCCTGTGATTACTCATGAGGAGAGCTTGTCCAGTCGACATCAATCACATTCAAGCCAGTTCTCGGGGTCAGGGATGACAAAGATAAACTGTCACCTCAACCATGCATGGCTCACACCTATCCAACATACCAGGACATAGAGCTATCACAGAGTTGGCTGTGTTCTTGCTGACAGTCACAGACCAATTTCACTCGGAGTGCCCATATAAACATGCACACACACAACAGTTACATGGGACAGTTGTGAACCTTAGAGCTCATTCTGTCTCACTGGCCATTTGATACTTTATTCAAATGTCTGCCCGTTTTTCTTCCTTTGTCACATGCACTCACTTACATTTTGTTGTCAGCCTAAGCATCCAGCCAGCCCCCCCCCCCCTCCACACACACACACAGATGCACAAATCACCCTGTGCAAATGATGATAACTGTGGCATATTCTTGTTTTCCAACTTTTGGATTCAGGGATATATCATTCTTTTTTTCGATGGTCAGGGTGCACAGATGACTTAGGGCTTAGTATATCTATATTTGTGATGCTGTTTTGTTAATTTTACTACTTTCTTACAGGTTTTTGTAATGTGTACATACCTCCAAAACTCTTACAGCAGCAAAGCTGATCTAAGCCATAAATAAAAGTAGAACAAAATGCTAAACAATAGGATGTCTTTTTAAATATTTTAGTCTTACAAATGTAGACAGTTTATAAAATACGTTTTTGCATCATTATTTTTAAGATTTTTATGAGGGATGTAAAGTCAGTAACTGAAATGTGTGTCATTAATTTCTGACTTCTGTCTTCATTGATTTTTAGTAGAAAAGTATGAGGCCAAACTGTGGACATTCTGTGACAATCATTACTTTTGAGAGGTATGTCTGCGTAAATCTTTGATGCCTGAGGCATATTACTTTATAGAGGACACATGTATTGATATGTCACCGCTGTCACATCTTGAAGTCATTGTTGTAAAAATCAACCACCTTACTTATATTAGTAAGTAACAGTATTTAAGGCTATGCCATTCATTTGTATTATTACACATGTTTTTGTATTCCAGGTTCAACATTTACCTTGTAAATCTAGCAGTTGCTGCAGTTTTAGTACAAGGCCGACTCTTTCTGATTCTAGGAGTACACAGCCATTACAAGAGTAAGTAAAGGTTGTGAGCTTTGCCTGGCATCACCATTACTATATGTACTGTATGTACATAGGATGAAGGTTTTAGCCCCTTAGGTGGTGAGTGAATGCTCTATGGATTGCCTCTTAGGTAAAGCAAGGGCATATTGACCACACCTATGTCTGCCTACACCCATATCAGCTTCTGGTTCCCCCTCTAACTCCTCACCTGCATGTGGCTGTGGTGACCCTGTCAGTCGTGGTAGGATGTGTGGCCCTTCCACTTGTTGCTCCTGCTGAAGCTGTTTTCTCAAGATGATGTTGTGAATCATGGCACAGATGGTGAAGTTTTCAGCACATGTACAAGGACTGAACTGTAGGGCTCCCCTAGATGTATCTAGACATTAGAGCCATGACTTCAGCAGCCCAGACTCATGCTCTATGATATTTCTTGTTTGAGTGTGTGCCTCATTAGAGCATGCTTTAGTTGATGAGTGTTATCAGCCATGGTTCCAGTACATAACCTGCATCTCCCACTAAATGACCCTGTGGGATATCCCCTCCATAGAAAACATGTTATACAGTTGGGGGGTTGTACCAAGTATGTGAGTCATGGTAACTACCTGTGTTGCCAGCACACACATTCAGGATGATTCCTTTAGTGTTACACACACCTTGGCAGTTAATGGAGTGGAAGCCATTTCTGTTTGTGTACACCCTTCTCTGTCTTCCATTTGGTGCTGTCATCTCTGTAAGTGTACAGTCTGTGGCACCTGGTGCTTCAGGGTAGTGTGCTGCATGGTAGACCTCTCCTGCATATGTGTGGCCCTGTCCTCAGGTGTATGGAAAAAAATATATGTAGTTACTGGCATGTAGGAGCATAGCATTCAGGTATTGATAGAGAATCCTGGATGCTGATGCTTGTAACACTCCCAGCATGTCCCCTATTGGTCTATAAAAGGTTCCTGTAGCTAAAATTCTAAATGCTACACATACTTCTATCTCTACCAGTATTGGTTTCCCTCTGTTTGCCATTGGTCTGAGTTGAGGATGACAGAGATTGCAGAGTTATTGCAGTGTCTCTCTACCTGTAGTGCTCTACAGTTTCTACCTCATGCAGATTGTGAAAAGATAAGTAAGGTCAAAAAAACCTTCTACATCTTGGCCATGGTCTATTAACAGCAGGAGCAGCATATATTTCAGCCTGTTGCACATACACATGAATTGAAGCATCAGCACTTAAAGGTCATAATATCTATGTTGCAAATGTGCTTACAACCCAAATTTTGTTTTTATGGGAATCATCTACCCACTTAATGGAATTTTTTGCCATTTTTTTTTTTTGCCTCCACTACTTACCACTTATCAAGTCCTTCCCAACCAATGAACCCTTTTTTCTCCATTGCTCCATTGCTAGGGAGAAATTCTGTTGGGAGATGCCATCATTTAAGGGAGCCATTAGAGGTTGGTTTGTCCTATTACTTGCTGAACCTAACCACCCCATGCACACATTTGGAAAACTGCTAGGACATGTAATGAGCTGACCACCGAGGCCATCCTGTTACTTCTGAAAGTGGCATTGCCTCCACCAGAAAAATCATACTGACTCCTTGTGCCCATGGGAGCAACCCTCTATACCCAAAAGGAGAGGTGATCTACTCATACCCTTCACTCCCCCAAAACATGGCTCCTACAGTATTAGGGCTGATAACTGAATAAGGGCTCCCTCTCTGCATCATAGAGCCATGCATGACTTCACAAATATATGCTTGATTTCTGGTAGGAAACATGTCTACTGAGGCTATCTAGATGTAAACTGATGACCTTGGTGAGTGTAGAGGATCTATGGGTGCCTGATCTAATTAGATATACAAACGCAGCTACTATCTTTCAATGTTTCCAAGTAACTTTATTTCAGTTTATCCAGAATTCACGGCTATTTGCTTTTTTTGGAATGATCTGATAACTTAGGAGAGGAGAAATACATGAGATCTAGGAGAACAGGAATGACTGGTGGTAAGATGGCTTGGTAACATTAGACCAATGACATGTGATTTGGGTATTTGGGACCAATGTGGTTAAGCTTACTTATAAAGCTGACCACTGAGCAATTTTTGGCTACGGTGGATAGGGATGGTTGATATTTTTAGTCTGATTTTCTCAGAAATGTTAACAAGACAGCCTTTCCCTTAGTAGAAAGAAAATTAGAATTCTAAAGCAGGGGGTGAGAAAATAAATTAATGGCAATGTGGCAGTTACAGACCATTGGTCTAAAAGGGGGCCACTCAATGGAAAGCTATTTGAAAGGAGAAGAGACTTCCTGGACTCAAGGATCTTAACAATGTGGTCTATTGCCACTGTCTATAAGTTGTCTTATTCCATGAATGCTTAGGAGTTTTAGGGAAGGTCACTTTAAAGGAAAGTTCCATCCAAACTTGCAGTTTAACTCAACCCTGAGGTTTCTTTTCTCCCTACAGTATGGCTTAGATACCAGAAACCAGCCTATACCTTATAAAATTTTTGCTTCCCTACCTTGGAATCCAATGGAGCAAAAAGCACACCCAACCTTTTTCTTTGTTTTTTTTTTTTTTTTTAAGTTTAACATCTCACATGCTTTAGCAAAGGAATCAATATATGCCTACATAATATATCGGAAATAAAGGAAAATCTTGCCACAGTCTTAAATATGGAGTCCTTGGGCAGCTGTAGTGGTGCAGCGGTTAGCGTTGCCACCTCACAGCTAGAGGTTCTCCGGTTCAATCCTCGGCTGGGGTGTCTTCTGTGCAGAGTCTGCATGTCCTCCTTGTGGTCGCGTGGGTTTCTTCCTATTTCCTCCCAAAGACATGCTGTAGGTGGATTGGACACTCTAAATTGGCCCTAGGTGTGAGTATGTGCATGTGTATGCCTTCTGTGGAAGGTTGGGTGCCGGGCTGGCAACTCGACACGGTAAACACTCCACTGCCAATCATGAGCATACAGGTGATCTGATGTGGCGACCCCTAACTGGGAAAAGCTGAAAGAATAAGTCTTAAATATGGAGTCCTCGTTTTTGCTCATATAAACAGCTGCTATAAAATGTATGTGTACATTCTGCTGGTACTTTTTCTTCACTACCTCTTTTAGCAGAAAGAAATAAAAACATTGTGTGGAGAGTAACCCAGGTGGAGGTATCCTTTTTAAGTTCAACATCTTTGCAGATAGTAGTATTTTATTAATTTGCAGAGAAAAAAAAAATAACTAAGATGTTATACTCAGTTCTGGGGTTTGATGAAGTGTTAGTATGCTGCAATGTAACAAATCAAATGAGCAACATAAGTGGGAAACGTTACAGGAAGACATTTGTGTCTCAGTAAAAACTCTTATAACAACAGAAATTCAAGAATATAAGGTGTACATATTTTGAAGCAGTATAGGAGTTATAAAAAAAAATCAATCTTGGCAAATACAGCACATTTCTACACCAGTCAACTGACTTAAGCTCTTTTCTATTTATAGGAAGATAGAACTGTAGACATTTACATAAGACAAATGCATCAAAGGTTCAAAAAGATGTGGCTCAAATAGAAATATCACAGAAAAATAGAGAGCATGAGGAATGTAATAGTGAAGAGTTACACGGACAAACTTCCGTAGTTATGGCTCTATGCAAGCCTCTAAGACCATTGTGGAGAATAAGGCAAATAGGTTGTGAAATAGCTAATTATAATAGTAACGACTGAAAAGCTGCATTCATTAAAATTTCATTTGATTGAATAGAAATGGTCTTATCTGACATAAAAACTCCATGACATGATTAGTGTAGAATTAGTACTAATTCAAAAGGATCAGTGCCTCCTAATGTGTGCTATGACATACAATGTATATAAGTAAATATGTCTATCTTTTATGATTTTAGTATACAGGTATATGACTTTAAATATGCTAGTGCTAGATACAGGCAGATGTATGTCACGTCATGTACATCCCTTCTGAATAGACAACTCATGGGGATTAAAGCAGGTCTTTAGTGTCTGTATTTCTTACTTAGAATGCTGACAAACATTCAGATGTCAGAGACACACATTACACTGTGAATACATTCACTTCTCAGTATGATGGCACACTGCATGTTGGTTTTTGCCATGTATAGTGCTGCTAGGTAGTGCAGAGTGTAAGAACTAACATTTTTCTTATTCCCAGTTTAACTGAGATTAACTTGTGATTATCATGAAGCAATTGCTTGATCCCAACTAACTGAAAACCGCATTGCCTTACATTCTACCCACACTTTCAAAAAAGTACTTTTTCAGGATGTAAGCTTTCCTTGTACTCCGATGTTGGAGGCACTACATATGCCTTTTACATATACACACACCCACAGATATGTATATACAGATACAGATATATATATATATATATATATATATATATATATATATATATATATATATATATATATAAATACAGACACACACACATGTATATATATATATATATATATATATATATATATATATATATATATATAAATGGACATAGATATAAATATAGAGATATACTTATATCAATGAAGATATATAATCTGCAAAGTAGCACATCTGTTAAACAGAAAAAAATGCACAGTGCTCTTAAACAGTCATGTTATACACTGAAAGAGACATGTTATACACTGAAACAGTCATGTTATACACTGAAAGAGACATGTTGTAGGGAATAGTATCATTAGGTAGATCTCATCAGGAAGGTGTAACCCAACCACTAGGCCACTGAGGAATAGTAAAATTGTCTTCCCATCTAACTTGATAAAGCTCGATAACAACCGAGCGAAAGCGCTTGTTTTTATTTGCTGTTCGTACCTAATAAAGTATTAACTTTACATCGGTTTGGCTCCTTTGCCTTGGATTCATCATTCTTCTTGGTTTTGGTGGTTTTTCTTTTGACTTTTAAGTGTCTTCCCACTCATGTTATTCTGCAAAACTTCGTAAATGTGTAAAAGCAAAGAAAACTAACAACACACATGCTATTGTGCTATCACTGTGTCTTAAGTGTGAGTTCGTGGTGTACCAGTGATTTAACTAGACATAGCTTCCCCACTCTAAGGTAAGTACAAAACATATATATGCACTGCTGACCCTTCTCTGTAACAGTGCTGAGTACTGACACATCACACTGTCCTAGGATGCCCTGGCTATTAACGAGCCTTTATAGACATCAGACTTTAATTAGTCTGGGTATATTGTTCATGTGCTTATCCTGCAACACAAGTACTAGGAATACAGCAAAGTATTTATTTGTAGTATTTTTCTTTCCTTTTTCAATGTGAAATTTCACAATAAAAATCTATGTAAAATTGTATTTGCTTTGTGTATTTCCATCATATCTCAGCATTCATATTGGTGAGGCTTACAACTTTATCATTATCTTTAAATCATACTAAAAGGTATCATGTATGTCCACAAAACTGAGCCTAATGACATATTACTCAATACCACAGAGCTCATGTCCACAAAACTGAGCCTAATGACATATCACTCAATACCACAGTGCTCATGTCCACAAAACTGAGCCTAATGATATATCACTCAATACCACAGTGCTCGTGTCCACAAAACTGAGCCTAATGACATATCACTCAATACCACGTTGCTCATGTCCACAAAACTGAGCCTAATGACATATCACTCAATACAACAGTGCTCATGTCCACAAAACTGAGCCTAATCACATATCACTCAATACCGCAGTGCTGCTGTAAGACACACTGATGGCTGATTTTGTTACAGTGCTACCAAGGGTTTAGCACATATCTACATTTTCCTCATGCTGTCCTTGCACATAATTATACAGTAGTATACTCTGTATGTGTGGTTGTGCAAAGTAATGAGCGTGTATGTTGTATGTGCTGACACTTTGCAAAACTGTTACAAATGTGCATACATACATACATACATTAAAAATATTTCACACATGAGCAATAATGCCCTTCTAGACTACTACTGTAGTAAAACAGGCATTCAGATAAAAAGTGTCCAAGTTGTTTTTAAAAATATCTCTAGCAGGTGCTTTAAAATAATTTCTTAACCTATTCTATGCATCATTTACTCTCTTAGTGAGCCAGTTACTACATCTCTCATTCCTATACAACTTTCTACATACCTGTAGATAGTCTGATGATTTTCTACTACTCTTTGAAACATTCCAAGAGGTATTTGTCTCTAAATGTCATATATATCTGGATAATGTCTTCCCTTACATATTTCTAGTTGGCAATGTACAAGTTTGGGTATTTTAATCTTTCATAATAACTTAAATTTTCACATCCCTTGATGCCATTGATACATTTCTGATGTATTCTTCCAATTTACTCATGCTTATTTTATTATAAGGTTTTAATATTGTTATACCATAATCTGGTGTAGGTCTAATGTAACTTACAATGATTTCATAATTTCCGATTTCCTATGCAGTCTATAGTTTTATAACTATCATTAACCATGGTGATGATGATTAACCAATTGTATTTTTTTTTAGTATGTGTGTGTGTGTGTGTGTGTGTGTGTGTGTGTGTGTGTGTGTGTGTGTGTGTGTGTGTGTGTTTGTGTGTGTGTATGATTAGAAAATAAACCAACGCTGGATTTACTCATATGCCCAGGTCCTTATATGAATCTACAGTTTCAATCACTGTGTACTGTATTAAATACTCACTCTTCAATCAATGTCTCTCAAATCGGATTCACTATACAATCTTGAAATACTGAAATGTCGAATTTCAGTATTTCGAGACTGAATAGTATATACACGAAAAACCACAATCACAAATACTACAATCGCGACTATTCACACACACACACACACACACACACACACACACACACACACACACACAAAACACACACACTCACACACACAAACCAGGACATACTCACACACACACATACGCCTACCTAACTAAACAAACATAACAACACACACAAACACACTTAACCCCCCACATCCCCCTACTTATATATTCTAACTCCGTGATCGCACTGAACACACAAACACACAAAAAACACCACCGCACACACTCACACACACTAAAATCCCTACCCATTATCCTCAAACACACAACGCTTACCTGAAACCCCAGATAAATCCACAAACTGCACCCCATGTCACAAATACCACAGCATGATAGCAGCAGATTCGACATTTGCGGATTCAGCATAGTGTAGTTTCAGTTAACTGCACTTTCCACTATCCAGTCTCGACGTACTGAATTTCGACATTTCAGTACAGCGAGATTGTCTAGTGTATCCCCCAAATCACATATAATTAGATTTGAGCCATGTCAGACTCAAAGCCAGTCACAAGTGGTGTCCCACAGGGCTCTGTCCTGGGACCCCTCTTGTTCGGCATTTACTTCTCAGATGGGAAAGCAAACATGGGAGGGCTGTGGCTGACAAAGTTCGCAGATGACTGCAAACTAGGCGCCATAGTCGATACACCAGCTGACACATACATCCTACAGAAAGGCCTCACCAAAACGGACAACTGGTGCCGGAATCATGGCCTTAAACTGAATGCCAAGAAATGTATAGTCATCCCCTTTGGGAAAAACAAAGTACCCACAAATTATCACATAGACAGTAACCCACTGAGTACGGAAAATGTAATCAGAGACCTGGGAACCCAAGTTGATAGTGACCTCTCTTTTGACACCCATGTTGCCAAAGTGGTTAGAAAGACTTTCTACCTTGCCCACCTTATCATGAAGGGGTTCACATCCAGATCAAAGGAGGTCATCGTACCCCTATACTCCTCCCTTATCAGGCCCATGATTGAGTACAATGCCCCATTTGGTATGTAGCTCACCTGGCACTTACAACAGCTGGAGTTACCCAAGAGGTACCTCACCAAGAGGATCAAGGGTCTCCAACATATGTCATATGCTACCAGGCTAAAGAAACTCCAGCTCTATTCAGTAGCATACCGCCTACTCAGAGGTGATCTGTGCCTGACATACAAGGCCATGTCCAACCAGGAATTGATGGACATGCTCCACCTCAAAAAATCCAAATCCATCAGAACCACGAGAGCCAAAGATTTAAACTTCAGTACAAATATGAATAGAACATGCTGGAGGGACAGATTCATAACTCAGAGGCTTCTCATACTCTGGAACAGAATCCCAGTACATGTTAGGCAGAGCCCCTCACTGACTCTCTTCAAGAGAAATCTTGATGAGTGGATGGGAGATCGTAGGTTTACCCCGGGGGTCACCCCTGTGTCGCTACTTGACAGAGGCACAGTAAACTAATTTTAATAAGTAAGGGGGTCTTCAATGTGTCACTACTAGACAAAGGCACAGAATTCTAAATTTATTCTGTACACCTTAGTACCAATACATGGGGTGGTGAAAGCCACATCTCTAGGGCTAGGCTTACAAATGCCCCAGGGCAGATAGCCTAGTACTAAACAATGAAACTATGAAACAAATGCATCAAAGGTTCAAAAAGATGTGGCTCAACTAGAAATATCACAGAAAAATAGAGAGCACGAGGAATGTAATAGTGAAGAGTTACACGGACAAACTTCTGTAGTTATGGCTCTATGCAAGCCTCTAAGACCATTGTGGAGAATAAGGCAAATAGGTTGTGAAATAGCTAATTATAATAGTAACGACTGAAAAGCTGCATTCATTAAAATTTCATTTGATTGAATAGAAATGGTCTTATCTGACATAAAAACTCCATGACATGATTAGTGTAGAATTAATATTAATTCAAAAGGATCAGTGCCTCCTAATGTGTGCTATGACATACAATGTATATAAGTAAATATGTCTATCTTTTATGATTTTAGTATACAGGTATATGACTTTAAATATGCTAGTGCTAGATACAGGCAGATGTATGTCACGTCATGTACATCCCTTCTGAATAGACAACTCACGGAGATTAAAGCAGGTCTTTAGTGTCTGTATTTCTTACTTAGAATGCTGACAAACATTCAGATGTCAGAGACACACATTACACTGTGAATACATTCACTTCTCAGTATGATGGCACACTGAATGTTGGTTTTTGCCATGTATAGTGCTGCTAGGTAGTGCAGAGTGTAAGAACTAACATTTTTCTTATTCCCAGCTTAACTGAGATTAACTTGTGATTATCATGAAGCAATTGCTTGATCCCAACTAATTGAAAACCGCATTGCCTTACATTCTACCCACACTTAAAAAAAAGTACTTTTTCAGGATGTAAGCTTTCCTTGCACTCTGATGTTGGGGGCACTACATATGCCTTTTACATATGCACACACCCACAGATATGTATATACATATATATATATATATATATATATATATATATATATATATATATATATATATAAATACAGACACACACACATGTATATATATATATATATATATATATATATATATATATATATATATATATATATATATATATATATATATATATATATATATATATATATATATACATACATATATATATATATATATGGACATAGATATAAATATAGAGATATACTTATATCAATGAAGATATATAATCTGCAAAGTAGCACATCTGTTAAAAAGAAAAAAATGCACAGTGCTCTTAAACAGTCATGTTATACACTGAAAGAGACATGTTGTAGGGAATAGTATCATTAGGTAGATCTCATTAGGAAGCTGTAACCCAACCACTAGGCCACTGAGGAATAGTAAAATTGTCTTCCCACTCATGTTATTCTGCAAAACTTCGTAAATGTGTAAAAGCAAAGAAAACTAACAACACACATGCTATTGTGCTATCACTGTGTCTTAAGTGTGAGTTCGTGGTATACCAGTGATTTAACTAGACATAGCTTCCCCACTCTAAGGTAAGTACAAAACATATATATGCACTGCTGACCCTTCTCTGTAACAGTGCTGAGTACTGACACATCACACTGTCCTAGGATGCCCTGGCTATTAACGAGCCTTTATAGACATCAGACTTTAGTTAGTCTGGGTATATTGTTCATGTGCTTATCCTGCAACACAAGTTCTAGGAATACAACAAAGTATTTATTTGTAGTATTTGATGCAGAGTAGCATGTTTCTATTTTTTTTTCTTTTTCTTTCTTTTTTCAATGTGAAATTTCACAATAAAAATCTATGTAAAATTGTATTTGCTTTGTGTATTTCCATCATATCTCAGCATTCATATTGGTGAGGCTTACAACTTTATCATTATCTTTAAATCATAGTAAAAGGTATCATGTATGTCCACAAAACTGAGTCTAATAACATATTACTCAATACCACAGTGCTCGTGTCCACAAAAGTGAGCCTAATGACATATCACTCAATACCACAGTGCCTGTGTCCACAAAACTGAGCCTAATGACATATCACTCAATACCGCATTGTTTTCATTATTAAAGGCTGAATAGCTGAAACCGGTCTGGATTTGAAGGAATTATAAATAAATAATCATTATTTCTTCATTACTGCGTGCTCACTATCATTTTTTGCTGGTCGTTGGTGGTTTATATCACTCAATACCACAGTGCTCATGTCTACAAAACTGAGCCTTATGACATATCACTGAATACCACAGTGCTGCTGTAAGACACACTGATGGCTGATTTTGTTACAGTGCTACCAAGGGTTTAGCACATATCTACATTTTCCTCATGCTGTCCTTGCACATAATTATACAGTAGTATACTCTGTATGTGTGGTTGTGCAAAGTAATGAGCGTGTATGTTGTATGTGCTGACACTTTGCAAAACTGTTATAACTGTGCATACATAAATACATACATACATACATAAAAAATATTTCACACATGAGCAATAATGCCCTTCTAGACTACTACTGCAGTAAAACAGGCATTCAGATAAAAAGTGTCCAAGTTGTTTTTAAAAATATCTCTAGCAGGTGCTTTAAAATAATTTCTTAACCTATTCTATGCATCATTTACTCTCTTAGTGAGCCAGTTACTACATCTCTCATTCCTATACAACTTTCTACATACCTGTAGATAGTCTGATGATTTTCTACTACTCTTTGAAACATTCCAAAAGGTATTTGTCTCTAAATGTCATATATATCTGGATAATGTCTTTCCTTACATATTTCTAGTTGGCAATGTACAAGTTTGGGTATTTTAATCTTTCATAATAACTTAAATTTTCACATCCCTTGATGCCATTGATACATTTCTGATGTATTCTTCCAATTTACTCATGCTTATTTTATTATAAGGTTTTAATATTGTTCTACCATAATCTGGTTTAGGTCTAATGTAACTTACAATGATTTCATAATTTCCGATTTCCTATGCAGTCTATAGTTTTATAACTATCATTAACCATGATGATGATGATTAACCAATTGTATTTTTTTTGAGTGTGTGTGTGTGTGTGTGTGTGTGTGTGTGTGTGTGTGTGTGTGTGTGTATGATTAGAAAATAAACCAAAGTTGGATTTACTCATATGCCCAGGTCATTATATGAATCTACAGTTTCAATCCCTGTGTACTGTATTAAATACTCACTCTTCAATCAATGTCTCTCAAATCGGATTCACTATAGAATCTTGAAATACTGAAATGTCGAATTTCAGTATTTCGAGACTGAATAGTCGAAAAATCACATACACGAAAACCCACAATCACAAATACTACAATCGCGACCATTCACACACACACACACACGCACACACACACACACACACACACACACACACACACACACACACACACACACACACACACCACACACACACCCACACACACAAACCAGGACATACTCACACATACACATACACCTACCTAACTAAACAAACATAACAACACACACAAACACACTTAACCCCCCACACCCCCCTACTTATATTGTCTAACTCTGAGGTCGCACTAAACACACAAACACACAAAAAACACCACCGCACACACTCACACACACTAAAATCCCTACCCATTATCCTCAAACACACATCACTTACCTGAAACCCCAGATAAATCCACAAACTGCACCCCATGTCACAAATACAACAGCATGATAGCGGCAGATTCGACATTTGCGGATTCGGCATAGTGTAGTTTCGGTTAACTGCACTTTCCACTATCCAGTCTCGACGTACTGAATTTCGACATTTCAGTATGTCGAGATTGTTTAATGTATCCCCCAAATCACATATAATTAGATTTTGATGTATTTATCAGGATATTATTCTTCTTCTGTGCCCAAATGGCCAATTTAGTCAAGTTCATTTGAGACATGCCCTATCTATAACAGATGTAATCAGTTTACACATTGTCAGGTCATTGCATATAAACTGTAGAACAACTCAGATGAAAAAGGTAGATCTGAGAGATAGATCCTTAATAAGTATGGGACTAGGACAGATTCTTGTGGGACACCCTGACTGTAACTTAAAATTGTGCCTGTACAGTTGTTGTATGATACTTGTTATATCCTGTTTGTAAGCCATGCAGCTATCTATCCTATCAAGATCACATCAATGCCTAGTTTTTCTAATTTGTTGATCACTGTTTTGTGAAGGACTCTATCAGAGGCTAAGATTAAGTCTACATAAATTATATCACAATGCAATTGTTCACTCAACGCTGTTATAGACCATCAATTTACAGGTGGCCATCGATCTATTTTCAACATATACACAATGATTATCCCAAATAACATTCCCCATTATTTTTTCCACAACAAAAAACAACTAAGCATATGGATCTATATGACTTTGGGTTTGTCCTTTTCCTCTTTCCCTTAAATATGGGTTTTAAAAAGTGCCTGTCTCCAATCTTGTAGAATCTTCATATACTTAAATGACATGGAGAATAACAAATATAATGGTTCTGTAATTTCATGTTAAAGTGTTCCCAGATCACTTTTATTAATTCTGTCTCTACCCTGTGCTTTGTTTGGGTCCAGTTTAACTAGATCTTTTTCAATATGACCCAATTTAATTTGAGTATCTAAAGTTACCGGGCTATTATTATTATCATTTTCACCTCCTTTGTAGAGCCAAACTGTTTTCCATAAGATTTTGTAAATATACCTATAATCTGTTGTGTTTAAAAATACATTTTTGGAATCTGCACACAGTTTGTCATTTTGTATGCCTTTACTCCTAACACATCTTATCATCAATAAAATGGTTTCCTGTTATGATCAATATCGTTACATAAAATATTCTACAATAGTTTCCTGATTTTTACTTGCATTATGTTTAATTTGTCTAGCCATTGTGTTTGTCAGTTTTCAAATTTATATTTCAACCTTATTTCCATTTCTTAGAGGTTTAACTCTCATCTTAATTAAGCATCTTCTTCTTATGGAAATATATTCCCCTGACCTTTTATGCCTAGATCCTGATGTTAAACATTTTGTTTTAATTTTTGCATTCACTCAATTTCCCTTTAAATATTTGCTGTTCCTTCTGCAGTTTTTCTACTAAATACATTGCTGCAACTAGTTTGACATAGTGACGGTTTTGATTCCATAAAGTCTGTTATTAATGTTCTGTGCATTGGTTTATATTTCAGTTTGGGTGAGCTGCCTAGCAGTAATTTAACATTAATAACCCCATGATCACTGCACATCAGAGTGGTAAAGCTTTACATGAAGTAACATCACTTATTTAGGAAGAAAAGCAATGTCCAGTATGTTTAATTTCCTGGTAGTTTTATTTAAAATTTAGTTCCTAAATATGCATTATAAATAATGTCCTTACTAATGTTCTTGAATCAATATTCTTCCAGTTTGTTTCTGATAAATTTAAGTCCCCAGTCAATATTATCTCCCCCCTGTGTTTTTATGGAAGAAATGTATGAATTCCTCTAGGCATTAGCACTTGAATGTAATGACCAATACATTCCAATAATCGTTATATGTTCCAGTGTTGTCATTATTGTTATAGTTACACAATCTAATAGCACTGGTGTTATCAATGAATGTGTAATAATCACATGTCTCTAATTTTTATCATATCACTGCCACTTGATTCTTTTTGTAAGAATATCTGTTACAGTAAAAAACATTTATACCATAACACCCTTGTGCTATTGACAATATAGGACATTTACATTTCACTGAAATAACAGTAGAAGAGTGTAAAGAGAAACAGTTCCAACAGTAACACTTGTGAAGAAAGGTAATAAAACCTGTGCATCCGAGAAAGCAAAATGCCCTGACAAAAATTCCTATGCCATCAGTAAACTTCTAAGAAGTGCATACAGATAAAATTAGAATTTCTAATGCATGTATAAAAATATTTTTCTAAGTAACATGTAAGCATGTCCATTATACAACTGGAAAATTCAATCATACTTTATCACAATCAGTAGTCTTCTGTGTAGATAAATCCAAAGTAATAACAATCTTCTTCTCTGTTATCCTCATAAACCAGTCTCCTCACCTTCAGGTTCCCTAGCTAAATGTGTCCCTTTTTATAGTGTAGATTCAGGCATGTGAGCAATGTGAAGATGCAAATGAGATGTAAACTCATTAGAATTGCTGAATACCAAAACCTTGGGTCCATGTCCCAAATGTAAACATAGTGCAGGCACTCCCTCAGTGTTTGTTGCTAATGAAATGAAACTGTTAATGATTATTGGTAGGGAGAAGGAAAATACAACAGCAATTCAGACTCCCTTACCTCCATTGGATGTGTTAGCTAGGTTAGGCTTACAAAGTGTAGAAGTAATTCTATCAAGGTTTTAAATGTAAGCAGGACACATTTCACAGTTTCTGTTCAGTAACAACCAACCACTCCAAATCAGTCTTCCAATTTCCAAAACTGCTTTCTTCTCTGTTTGGCATTGTTGCTCTCCTCTTAAAATTGTGCAACTGTAGGTGTCATTATTGTTTGGGTTTGTGCACTACCAGTAAATGTGATAACATGCATTGGCATGAAATCATTATTAGCTATTGCTGTTCTCTCTGGTTAGACATGTCTGGTAGTGCCCAATCTAGGGTGCAAAGGTGGGGTGTTGTGGAGTCCAGAATGTTTAATGGACTTCTTGTAAAGTGTCAAAGCCAAAGGCTTTTGCAGGGGGACTATACCAGCTCCCAGTGCAGGTCTGAGGCTTGGAATATTCTAGCCATGGCTGTCTCCCAGTGTGACTGGCATTGCACACACTGGAGAACTGTGTAGGCATCACTTTAATGACCTGAAAAGGCACAAGAGGAATATATTCAACCAATGGCTGGATGAGTTCAAGATTAATAACATCCCACAGTTGTGTAAGTATACTAATAAAGAGAATTTATAGTAGATAGGAAGCTACATATAGGCATGACTGGTATGCATAATCCTATTGTATTCTCTTTTCTTCATTCCACGGCTAATTCAGAGATTACTACAAGCAGAGAGTCCCATGCTGAGCATTTAGAGAGACTGAGGGAAGCAATGGGTATGTATGCAGCACAAGATAAGTATTATTGTAGCTTTTAAATTATAAAAATATATTTTCTATACAGTTGTAGTAAAGTAAGTATGCATATTCTAACTGCAAAAGCAAGCATGCATGCTTCAGTCTGTAGGACAAACCAACTGTAGGAGTCAAATGTAAGATTGTAGTCAGACATTGTGGGTTCAAATAACACAAGTAACAAGTATAAAATAGTGTAATCCTTTAAAATATTACATAAATTAATTTCTACACAAGTAGCAAAACTGCCTAGTGGTTAATTTACACTGTATATTTGGACCAAGCATATGTGCTATACCTGCACATTGTAAGGATTACTTTGGGCAATCTTTAATTATAGTTTGTAGTTGTTAAGAAGTATACTTAAATGTAAAAGTTTAGATAAAATACTTTCTATCATTGTGATAATGCATTATATGTCACATATGATGGTACTAATTTTATCCCTTCTCACTGTCCCCATGTTTGATAGACATAGGCATCTGTTGTCTCCTCCCTAACCCCAATCTTTTGTGTCCCTCACCATCCCTGTATCATGTCCTATTTGTCTTGTTTGTTTGCAGCTGCTTTCTCAACTACCCTACTTACCTGACCCAACAATACTTACGTCTCTTACCCAACATTCCTCTCTTACTAAAGTAAAAAAAAAAATGTGCACCTGCCCTGCAATAAAAAAAAAAAAAAAAATATATATATATATATATATATATATATATATATATATATAAATTATCCCATATTTAGCTCTCCACTTTGCACATATGTCTTCCTGATGCACTTGATTTGGTCCAATTGGCTATAAAACATGATTACAGTGTTGAAAACCCTCTTTGTTGAGGTGACAGTCCAAATTCAGCTAATATTCTGTACATATTTTCATTTTACACTGTTGAAGAAGTGGATAGTTACGGGTCTTTCATACCTCCTTCCTGCATATTCTTATATTGCTTTCCCTTTGTTCTTCCCCCTGCTTGGCCCCCATTTCACCACTTTCATATCTACCATATTTTAATATCTATAATCAAGTAAAAAATAGTATCATACACAACACACATAAGTAAAAACAGAGCAATGGAGCTGTGATGTCCCCCTTCTGGGCCAATAATCAAGGAGCCTTTATCCTCACCACTGACACTAGAGAGGGACATTCACTTGGTGCAAAAATAGATACACACAGTATTTCCAGATGCAGCTCTCTGCATTAAGCACAAATCTATCTTATGAGCACACAGGGAACACACTCAGTCTGGGGGCTGGGCCCCCCTCTCCCTCCAGGCCTTGAGTAAGACTCCCCACTTGCACTGCTGTAGAGTTGAGTCATCAGCCGAGTGTTCAAGCCAAGCCCTTCACCACTCTCTCTGTGAAGCCAGTGCTCTGTGTCTTTGCTCCAAGTAGCTGACAAACACACTCCTTGAGATTTGATTCTCACACACACACACACACACACACACACACACACACACACACACACACACACACACACACACACACACACACACACACGGGAAAGGCTGGCACAAATTTACTAGCTATGCCCCTCTTTCCAGTTACTGGTAGTTACTGCCACCAGACACTCCAAAGCCAGCTACTCTAAGGTTCTTACAAGGTTATCCAATTATACTTAGTGAAATTAATACAGACAGAAATGGTAATGTTTGACCAATGCAGTAAGGCTTTCAGGAGTGGCCATAGTGTCACCAAATAAATATAAGTGCTCTTAAAGGTTAAAATATTTTCTAATGGACCAGCCACAATGAAACGTTTAAATTTATTTAATAATAAATAATAATAAAAAACATGAAAATACTAAATATCTATTAACAGTGAACACCAGAGTTTTAATCACAGGCAATATTAATATAGCACAGATGACTAGATTCACACAGATACAGAAAAACAGTACTTAACTAATCTCACTATATTTTCCTGACTGATCTAAAGAATTACTGTTCTCTGGTTACTTACTAAAGCAAGGCAAGATGAAGTGGGTGAAAGATTCTTCTATGTCAGGTTCCAAAAAAATAGACTGCTCTGAGACTTCAGTCTCATCTAGTATTAAAACATCATTTTTGAGCTGAATTACAAAACATCACATACATCTGGTCATTTGATTTCTGGTTCCCATACTACCCCCTTTACTACAAACTGAACCAAAATCTCACACATATGTGTTACCATACAAACAGAGCTTTGCTAAAATGTTTTACAGCATCTGGAAGCCATAAAACCATTTCAACACTTCCATCCTTCCAGGGTAGCAATAGGTTTACAGCTATAGACAATGCAACAGGATTCCTAGTCCTGGTTTTCCCAGACATTTTGTCTCTGGTTGCAATCAGAACTGTAAGATACAATTGTCATGGCCTAAGTCAGGTAATTTAATTCCAGACTATTTTGCAAAATTAGCTGGACTGAGGTTACCTTTTTCTCTTTAGTAAATTCTGTTACAATGTATTCATTTCAATAGTTACCATACAGTTTGCCATACAGGCATACTTCTTTTTTTGTCCAGCAGGACCCACCGTTGATACATTTTTAACACAAGCAACTTTACAAATACATGTTCAACACAAGCATCTGTACACATCAGTTTGATATACAAATTACATATAATTATTTACAAAACTCCAGCTAGCTATGCTGGCATATGTTATACATCCACTGTCCTATTTCTCCTGGCATAGCTGGCAATGCCTCACATCATCACAGAGCCCTTCAGTTTTTGGCTTCTGTATTTGCATGGAGTTTGGCATCACGAACCAATGCCAAGCAATGGTGAATGTCTCTTCTTTGGTGCACTGCAGTCTGTGAAATGCTGCTTAAATGCTCTGTGCTAAGGTAATACACAGTGAATGTAGAATATAGAACTATTGCATTGCATTATAACTACATATTTAAAACTATTCCATACACCTGGATTTGAAGCCTATATCATCTGGGCTCTAAACTAAATGTGTCAATGCATTTACACCTGCTGCCACAGAGTCAGGTAAGCAGCAGGTATGTTTTGTCCACTCAATAATTGGAACTCTCATAATTTTATCAATGAGGCTCATGTTTGTTCACCGCTTAACTATGTGCAAACAGGGAAAGCAGTGGAAATGTGTAACTCGCATGCATAAACAGTTTGCCTTCGACCATGCAAACCAGCTGCTTGACAGGGCACTATGGAAAGTGTGCAATAGCATGTATTACTTATGTTTTTTGTCCATTTAATCTTCATCCCATGAAAGTACATTTAAAAACACAAATAAAGGGAAGGCACTTTTTAAGAAAAAACACATATTTACACTGTAGCCATCTGTTACCTCCCCCATGCAGTGCAAACTTTGTCTCTCAGTACTTATTTCTTATCAACTACACTACAGAAATGAATAACAAATGCTTTCTTATATACAACACACATCTTTCTAATGACATTACACATTCATTTTTTTCCAGTAGTTGTAGTAATGTTTGCATACAGTTTGTAAAGCTGTCTCTTAAAGTATAGCTGCAGATTGGAAACACAACAGCAAATACTACACATTGCACACTCATCAATATGGTAACATACAGACCTTTAATATCTTGGCAGTTATACATGACTGGCTATCCATTCCTGACAGGTCTCACAACATCTTTTCTGAAACACCTAATGGTGATGTCATCCACTATAAAGTATCCTGCAGCCTTGTAAAAGTCAGACTTGTGCCATGGTGCTTGTATAAAGTACTGAATTCTCTACTCCTTGCACTTAGATATGTAGGGTTTCTATTCTCACTGCAGTCAGTGTGTGTGTGTGTGTGTGTGTGTGTGTGTGTGTGTGTGTGTGTGTGTGTGTGTGTGTGTGTGTGTGTGTGTGTGTGTGTGTGTGTCAGGCCAGAAGAATATAATTGAGTACGCTGCAATCACTACTAAAATCACATGGAGTACCAATATTTTCACAGTTGAACATGCCTACACATCCATTTCATGCAGGCCTCCCAACAGCCTCTATCAAGCATTCAGTGATGATGTCTTCCATTATAAATTGTCCTGCAGCCTTGTAAAAGTCAATCTTGTGCTTTGAGACTTGCATAAAGTACTGAGTTCTCTAGTTCATGTACTTCGAGATATAGGTGTTCTGTTCTCACAGCAATCAACTGGTGTGTATCTGTCTAGTCAGAAGACCATAACTGTGTATAATGCAGCCACCCCTACAATCCCATGGAGTACCAATATTTTGACAGCTAGACATGCCTACACATCCATTTCATGCAGACCTCCCATCTTCTCTCAAACATGCAATGATGATGTCATCCACTGAAAATTGTTCTTCACCCTTGCAAAAGACATACTTTTGCCATGGTGCTTGGGTAAAGCACTGAGTTCTGTAGTCAATGTACTTAGGTAGGGGTTCTAATCTCACTTCAGTCAACTGGTCTGTATGTGTGTGTGTATACACTTGGTTAACATTAGAAAGAGCATTTTACACCAGCATGTTGGATACTGCTATTACTGTCTTCCTTTCACCAGACACTGCTGACGTCATCACTTATAAAGTATTGTCTAACATTCTCCAAGTCAGACTTGTGCAGTGGTGCTTGTGTTAAATTTGGAGATCTCTAGTCAGTGTAATTTTATAGGTAGGGATTTTGTTCTCACTGCAATCAATGTGTGTGTGTGTATGTGTGTTTGTACACTTGCTTGACATTAGAGAAAGCACTTTACACCACCATGTAAGACACTGTTATTAACCATCTTCCTCTCACCAGACTCTCTGATGTCATCAGCTATAACAGTCTCTCAAGTGCATTCTGTTAATATCACAGACTAGGTTAAGATCCCATTAGACGTTTGAGAGAATATGTTGTGAGGCCTGTCTGGAATGGATAGCCAGTCATGTACAACTGTCAAGATATTAAAGGTCTGCATGTTACCAGAAACCCTACCTATCCAAGTAAATTAGATTTGTGGATGCACAGCATTTCCATCAGGGTAGGCTCAGAGACTGGCCTTTAGGCCAGGCACAAGTCACCTCATCCTATACAATACAGAGTTCAGTGACAGAGCTATCAGTCTATCCACACACATCATGCCATGGTTTGCAAGCCCTGTATTTTCTTGTTGAGAAACCCCTGTGTCTGGTGTGGTACATGCATACTTTTTAATTTCTCCAAGTCTTTTCAGTTTCTAATACCATGATGGGAATGGAACCCATTCCTAAGTCAAAGTACAATTAAAGTTCATGAAATTAGTATAGTTTCAATCTTTGTTGTCAGCCAGAAGTGCTCTTTGCAGCACCCGCAATGTTCTCAGTAATGACTCCTTTGCAATTCATATGGGGTTACATGTATTAGTAACATATCTAAATACGATTGTAGATACTTTTTTATAAGACCCATTCCTCCTACATCTATTGGAACTGTTTGGGTATCTTTCTTTCACATTGTTCTCATTTCTGCCTGCAAATCTTGATATTTTATGACTTTGTGTCTCTCTGTGCCCAAGACACTGTAGTTACTGGGTATGACAGTTTCAAAGATCAATGCTACTTTTGCCTTCTTTTCATGGACCACTATATCTGTTTTTCTTGCATCTATCTTTTGAACTGTTGGTAATGGGTGATCCCATGAGATGTAGACTTCATCATTTTTTATGATGCTTTGTGGCTGAAAAAGTGTTTTCAGCCACTTCAATACCATAATGTTTGCACAATCCCCAGTGCAACAGTCTTGCCACATTATTATGCTTACAGTATACACTCCTTCTGCCATTAGTATGTCACAGCCTGCAATGAGGTGTGCAACTGTTTCCTATTCTGTTTTACAAAACTTACATTTGTCTGTTTCTCCAACATGTTCAATGGACTTTGTAAACCAATTTGTATGTAGCCCACTATCTTGGTCTGCCAATATTAACCTTTCATCTCTTGATTTGAATTTGCCTCTCCTTAACCATTCCTGCATTTGATCCTGATCAACACGAGATTCTTCCAGAAGTTTTATATATTTGCAACTATATTTATGCATTTTCCACATTTCTTGCCTTTTCATCTGGTCCTTCACCTTATATTCTTTCTTTTGTTTTTTTTTTTTTTTTTGGCACAATCAATTGTTACCTGATTTTTATCTACTTCTGGTTTGATTTTCATTCCTGCCTGACACCGATATGTTTCTGCTAAATTAAGCAGAGAAGTCGTCTTAGATTTATTCTCCTCATGTTTCAAAATGTTCACTATGTTTGGGTCTTGTGAAGTCAGCAGATATGTGTGGAGTTGCACGATTGCATATCTATACATGCAATCAATTTCGAGGAAGCCCATCCCTTCTTCAGAATGGGGAATATATAACCTTGGTATGCACTGATTTTTATAAATCATTTGATGAGCATGAAGCATCCTTCTTGTTTTCCTGTGTAATCTATCCAACATGTTTTGAGGCTAGTCAATCACTCCAAAACTGTAAGTTAGGCCAGGAAGAGCAAATTGGTTTATAGCTTGGATTTTGTTCCTAGATGTCAATGCTATTTTCAGTATTAATTTAAGTCTTTTAAAGTATTCCTTACTAAGTTTAATCATGTGTTCATGTTTTATTGTTGACCCTTCATCAGTTCCCAAATATTTATACACTTCCTCTTGCTCAAGTTCTTTTTTATCACATTCTTGTCCAAAACTGATATTTTCTTGGTGCTGCAGCTTTCCTGCTTTAAATGTTGCTTTTGCACAATCATCAAGACCAAATGACATTCTTATATAATCTGAAGTTGTTTTGATAACTTGCAGTTGTGCTTCCAATTCCTCATCTGATGAGCTCTACAGTCATAAATAATTGACAAAGATGAGAAGTCTTTACACTTTGTTGTTTTCTAGGAGCCAAATTATAGCCATGGCCTAAGCTGTTAAGTAGACAGCTTAATGGGTTAAGGGCAAGACAGAATAACAGTTGTGACAAAGAGTCACCTGGAATATCCCACTTTGAATTTTTATCCCTGGAATAATAATTTGTCCTTTATCATGGCTTAATTGCAAAGTGGTCTGTCATTGTTTCATGGTTACTGTAATGTAGTTGATCAGTACAGGGTGTATCTTATACATGTTTAAGCACTCTTTTATCCGCAAATGTGCGATACTATCAAATGCTTTTTTATAGTCAATCCATGCCATACTTAGATTCTTCCCCTTTTTACAGTTCTCTACTGTGACTTTAGCAACAAATGATCATTTGCTCCATATGACTTTCTTTTATTGCCCTTTTGTTCTACTGCCATAACTGAGTTTTCTTCTAAATGACTATAAACTCTGTCAGCATCAATTGCACTGTATTAATGTTCTGATGAGGGTTGAGTACAGTGGTGTTATAATATCCTCAGACCTGGATACGATGGCCTGATTTATGAAGTGCATGACATAGAAGGCTTTCCTTACAACTGTGGAAATTTGGTTGTCAAAGTTCATATTGCTATCTACCTGTGTTCTCAGGTCTTGTACTACTGGGTTTGAGCTTTGGGTGGTATTGTCCATGCTATAATTAGCAGGAAATTCCACTTTGCAAAAGGCAAAAATAATGGCACTTTTTTAAGTTTATTTTCAGACCATGTGGCTTTGGCTCCAATCATTTGTCTGTGCTAGCACCTCCTGTAATATGTTTACATTACTGATGGACTCAATGATTGCACCCAATATTCAGTCATCAGCAAACTTAGTAAGCCAAAGGCCGTATACTTTAACCTGGACTTCCAAAAAAATAGATTAAAACAGTAAAGGGTCTAGCACAGATCCTTGTGGCATGCCACTGGTGACAGCTCTACTGGTAGATGTTGAGTCTCTAACTTTGACAGTATGTGTTCTGTTGGTGAGCCAGTTGGCTAAGCATCTAGTGATGTAAGGGTTAATCCCCAGCTGGGAGATTTTCTCAATGATACCTGAGTGAGGGATTATGTCAAAACCTTTGGACAGATCAAGATAGATGGTATGCACTGTCTTACCTTCACCCAGGCTTTGGTGACTTTCTTGAAGAAGTTTGCTAGGTTTAATAAGCATTAATTACCCTTAACAAAGCCAAATTAGGTTGGGTCTAGAGTTTGAAGGTCACCTATGTCCTTGTTGATAAGGTCCATGATGATTCTTTCCATGGCCTTGCAGATAAGACTGGTTAAATGTATAGGTCTATACTTCCCAGGGTTGGTTGATGGCTCCTCTTTGTGCAAGGGGATTACTGTTGCTATTTCCCACTCCACTGGAACAAAGCCAGTTCTCTGTCTATGGTTAAAGAAGATGCTAATTTGATCCACTAGGTGTTGTTTAGATTGCTTAGTAAGAAACCTGGGATGTTATTTGGTAACGTTGAGGATTTTAGCCTTAGAGAGTGCAGATATAACCTGATGTCTAGAGGACTGGTGTCAGGTATGCTTTGGGATATTGCTTATTTGACCAGGGAGTTGAAGTTTGCACCAGATCTGTCAGCTAGCAGGTTGTCCATTTCGTCCAGTGCAGCTTTATGTTTAGACTCCTAGCATTAAGCAGCAGAATGTTGTGTTTGCCTCCAGTGGATTTTATTATGTCATAATTTTTGTTGCTTTCACATTGCCTAACAAAGGAACTATGGGGGAAGCAAATGCGATTGCCTGTATCCGATAGCCTAGCGGACACAGATTCAGACCATCTTTGGCAAAGTAGAGTGGCTTGTCGAACATGTAAACCCCTGGATTGACACCAGAAGCTAAGCCAATTGGTGAAGACCATCAATTCTGTTTACATTGTGGCACCATCCCGGGTGAAGCTAGAATGCTGCTTAGGGAAAAGGTCATACCTGCCTGGGACAAATAATCCGATAGTTCAGTCATGTGTCTCTTCATATAGTCCAGAGAGGTATGTTATGAAAACAAATGCACAACCCAATGATAATGCAGATATCACCCCCCCTATGAGCAGACTAAGTGCTATGTGACCTGTGTACTGAGGTAGATGGTATGTAAAACATCCACCAGCATATGCCCACAGTGGTGACTACTCCCTTTTATGGAAAATAACTTCTGAGTTTGTGCAGGACATCTACATCAAGGCCATAATGCCTCCATAGTTCACAGCCTTCATCACACCAATACCTTAGTACAATGCACCCTAATTCATGTACCTCCCTACACATCTTCCAGGGATGCGTAATTCAAATATACCACTTTTCCCACAGTGAGCTCCTACACATCTTATTGGTCATACCTACATATTCTTCTTGTTGCATAAACATTACTGTCCGATGGTGCAGAACCCCCACCAAGGAGTTATACCAGATGCATGTGTGATACCTGTTCCAGAGATGTACACAGTACATACATAGCTCTTTGACAACATAGATGGCATGGGATACATTTATGACAGCGTGGATTGACCCATATATATGTCATGCACACAGTCAGCTAGCCTGGATTTATCATAATGTCATATACAGGTATAGCAGTGTCCCTCCTAACAACTCCAGTAGGTGTGACATTGTCAGGACAGTGTGCTTGATTACCCTCATAGATTGCTGACATCTCATAATAGTTGTACAAGTGTGTTTGTGCGGAACCATCTAGCATCACTCACAATCACATATGTTATGTCAGAGACATGAAATAACTGATGGTATTATTCTAATATTGTCATGATTGGTGTGCTTCTGTTTACTGTTGTCTATAAGCCTGTAACTATGTATGCCACTTGGTGGAGACGTCTGCTGACATTATAGCTATATTCAGGCAATGCATTTTGCACAGCTTCACAATATGCACATAACCCCTATTGTGTATAACATCCTTGATAGAGGTCATCTCCATTGTTCATGTCAGGATGCTTATATCTCAAAGACATCCTCTCCATTGATATGTCACCCTGTGTGATAGTCACAAAATATACATTTTCACTGTGTAGTCCATACTGTATCATGTTGATATTTGATTAATGTTCCTGCTACCACTGCCTTTATTTACATGCCCTTATCTGCTGTACATTGAGATGCTTTACTTGTCCTATTTCCCTGTATTCATTCCTACAATTCATTTGTGTGCCCCTATTCAATACACACAGTTTTCCTGACTGTTTATATTAAAAGGCAAAAGAGCTACAAGCTGAAGGTGTCCAAAGGTAGTGGATTTCTCCTACAGGAAGCTACTTCAGTGGACTGGATAGTTGGTAGCAAAAAGCCTAAATCTGGGTCAAAGTTGTCAAAAGATAATAGACCTTCAATGGAAGGGGATCCAGGGAGAAACAGAGAGTTGTAATGGACATAGGTCTCAGATCCCACCTTACAAAGTTTGAAGGTGGTAGCTAAGGAGATTTCTGGTATTCATGGGCAGAAGGAGTCTATATAGTTGATGAAGAGTTATTGTACAGAGAATAGACTCATTGATTGAAGGTAGGAGGAGATGTTATACAGTAGTTGGTAGTTCCAAGAGACTCCTACTAAGAACTTTTGGCTATAGCCAATGACATCACTTTTTATGCCATATAGGCAAGCATAAAGCATACAAAGAGAAGACATATACAAAACTCTTATGAGCCAGACATTATAAAAGACATGGCAGGGTCCAATGAAACATGTGAGTAGTGCCACAAGTTTGTCAAGAAAGGAAACAAAGGTGAGGCTGCCTTAGGGACACGGTCTGAGATTGATGACCATTTTAGATAGTAACCAAAGATATTATGGGACATTTAGTATCCCAAGTTTCACAGGTAAGAGGTGTATCTTAGTGGTGGTAGATTATGATACTAGGTACACTGAGGTGTTGGCTTTGCTCATAGAAAAAGCAGAAAAGGTTGAAAATCCTATGTTAGAAATTTACAGCAGCATAGCCTCTCCATGGGATAGATTTATGGATAGAGGAGTTACTTGTAGGGTAGACAGCTGGCCGGTTTGTGGAAATGCTTTGAAATGAAGCAGTGAAAAACTGCACCCCATTATCTGCAGATGGGATGACTGGTGAGAAGGCTTAATTCTACACTTAAGATCATGCTGATAATATTACCTGACCAATTTAAGCAGTAGTGGAGCAACTACCTGTCTCTTCTCTTCTCTTCTTTTCATACAATATAGTGCTCCAATAATCCTTTCAGCTACTTCTTTTCCCTGTGTGCACCTTCTGCTGATTATCTGTTACCCAGCTTTATTCAATTTTGTTCCTATTCTCTTCTCCTGGTGCTACCTCTACAATGAAGCAGCTAGCACAAAGAAAATTTAAGTATAGTCATTGTAGATGCATGACTAGTACGTGACCCATCACAAACAGGGTGAGAGAGAAAAGAGGAGTCATGGTTTGGAAGTTAGACCAGAGCTGAAGCTGGCAGCATCATGCATGCTGTCAGGCACAGCAGGGCTTTTTTTTCTATTGGCAGTATCCCTCCATGGTGACTTTCTCTTGGAGGCTGTTTTGAGCCATGAGTAGTGGCCAATGAAATCATGCCTGCCCTTGACTCAGGGATGGCCATGTCTCCTCAGTCCTTCCATCCAGCTAGCCCAGTTATCTCTCCAAGCTTCAGCCTCCATCAGGGATTGAATAACATTCCATCACTGCCAGTACAGTTGTTCCCACCACTATAGGCCCATCCATCCTCTGTGCCAGTTTTGACAGGTCCCTGAACCACTACTCCAATTTGGGTGGCCTGATCTGTAGTCAGGGCTTTATCCCTGTACACCACTGGGCTGAATCCTTTGAGCTACTTTATAGTCATAGGGTGAGATGGCCTTTAGACTTAATTTGTGGGAATAAATGGGAAGGTGACAACGATTGTTCCCTCTAGATTTTTTTCAGAGTAGGTACTGATTTCAAAAATAAGCTTAGGGAGCTCATGGGTTTGAAATGGGAGCATAAGCTCAAGCAAATAGCAATAAATAACATTTTGATATGATTGGATACTAAGAACCACAGAATATGCTGTATGACAACAAGTAAATGTGCTTATTCCTGTTCAGCAACCTAAGGGTCAAAAAGCAGGAGAGTGACCTTTTGCTGTTGTAAGGAAGGTAAGTAATGTTAATTACATAGTGAAAATAGGAGAAAGAAATACAAATTTTACAACTGTTAACATGAACAAGTGGTACCATGACAGACAGACAAACACTCATTGGTGCTCAGTATACTCAGTGGTTTCTTGGAAGAATTAAATGGGGGGGTTGTAATAGATCTTCTTGGTAAAACTCTGGCAGATACATCAGAGAATGAATAAGTGCTGTTGCAACATTTATCTCCTGCCCAAGTTCAGCAAAACAAACATTATTCCAGGAGTTTTAAGACATGGTCACTACTAAGCCAATGTGTATCCAAATGCTGGAGCACCATGTAGACACAAGGACCCAAAGACTAGTTAAAAGAGGAGTGTGAACTATTAAGCTAAAAAATGCCAGACTGATACAGTATAAGTTTTTTTTCTGATATCAAAAATGTACAAGTTTTTCCAAGCTATGTTTCCTTGCATTTTATCAAGAAAAATTCATTTGTGGCCTACAGGTGGAGAGAAACGTCAGATGATATATGTTTTCTTGGATTTAAATGGAAATAGTTGTGCCTGTCAACAGATATGTGGAATCTATAACTGTTTTCTTTTAGTAATATGTAATTGTTTACCATTGCCATGTTCAGTGTGTCCTTCATAACCTGCATTACCTCACATTCTATCAGCTAATTTTAAAAGTAAGGATAGAGTCTGTTATTGTTTGAAATCTGTATAGTCTCTACGAACTACACTGAACCACAGCTGCTGCTGTTTGTTTCTTTCTTTTTGTCTGGAACTCTTATTTGGACTTATGAAGGTCTGCCTTGCAGAGAAACTCAAAACAATCCCCAGGATTCATGAAGCTTGTGCCAGGTGCAGGTGTAGCGTCGGCGATCTAACACCAAATATGGCCTCCGAGCGATTCAGGTATGAGCTGTTTCCACGTGCACTACCTGCGTACATTATGCCTGCACAGCTCCCGGTGCCTGTATACTAATCACCACATGTGCAGCAGTGTAGCATGGAAATGAAGGTATATAGCGATTCAGGAAGTGGTGCAGGCCTAGTGTAAGCATGCAGAAATGTAAACTGAAAAAAACGGTTTACATTTTCCAAACATAAAATCAGAGCCATGACAGTGGACCAACCTCACGTATTATACTGTTAATATATGCCAACGGCTAAATATATAGCCATTGGCATAAAACAACATGCACAAAATATGAAAAAGAACATTTAATATTATGCCCACACTAACGCAAAGTTAAAGCTCAGGGCATCAGTGCACAAAGGGGATTGCAAGGAATATACAAAAATATAGAATAAAACTGCAATGAAACACATATCACGATTTCCCCATAATAGTCAATGGCAGGCATGCTACTCCATACTCATGGCGCAAGGGTTGCTAAGGGACAGAGATAGTGTTATGTGCAGTAGCTAGGAATTAGTAGGCAATGCCATGCAAATGAGAGGAGTAATACTGAATCGCAGATTTTCCGCTGGTGTAAGGATGCACAAAACAACATCAAGAGAGGGGTGTGTCGCCATTGCTGTAAGCACATTGGAGCATTGCTAACCTGGTTTGCCTGTTGCTAAGCAAAGCTGCAGGATAGGGGTGTGTTGAAGTAGCCATAGCTTTGCTTAGCTGAGAACACACAAGGTAACCGAATGTGCATGTGAACGTGGATGAAAACACGCTGTAAACCCGGTAAATGGCTTTGTGCGGCGCGCATCAGAGTGGAAACAGGAAGGATACGGGAAAAAGATAAGGAAATGCTGCAGCATGGAAATAGGAGTACAAATGAGTAATTAACACCTAGGAACCCACAGTGGACCATTGACAACAGCTAACAAGGCTGCTAGCAGCTGCTTGCAGAACAGGAAAGGGGAGGTGCCGTACTGCAAAGAAAACAGAACTGTCACAGCAGAACAAAGCAAAATTGCAGTAGATCAGCTACATAACACATTTCGCAACTCATTCCTGGGTAGTTAAAGTACAAAACAAGAAAGCCTGCAGCTGGATACATGCCTGTCAATGGGTGGGGATTCGGGTTGAAAAGTGAAATAAAGTGCAACAGATAAATCATGGCAGGCAAGCATAATTAAACACCAAAGGCCCCACAATTGCAGTACTCACTGTAAAACCCATAATTAAGATACCCAGTAGCTGAAATTGCACATACATACCCAATGACATCAGCAGCATCCATAGCACAATAGTATAAAGTGTGAAAGCACCTCACATGCACTTGTATATTCCCAAACACTCTGCACCATCGGTGTAAACAGACAGGGAACTTTTAAAATGTACATGTTAGGGGCTGCCATAGCTTTGATTCATCAGCATGTGTTGGAGACTGAAGGTGGTGTGGAGGAGGATGCTGACAACAACCTCAGGCACCAGAGGAGGAGAAGAGTGTTCAGACCAAGGGTAACCTACCAGGGGCTAAATGATCTGGAGATAGCAGAGCATTACAGGGTGGACAAGGACACCATACAGCAACTTGTTGAGCTGTGCCAGACATGCCTCACAGCGAGAAAAAACAGATGGGAACCCATCCCAGTGGACGCAAAGGTATGTGTAAGCTTGAGAATACTAGCCACAGGTACCTTCCAAAGGCCAACTGGGGATATCCTGGGGGTGTCACAGGCATCAGCATCCAGGGTACTCCACCAGTTCCTGGATGCCATGTTACCACATGCCCATGAGCACATATACTTCTCCTAAATGCAAGAGGAGCTGGCCAGCAATATGTGTCTCTTCCACCGTGTGGCAGAATACCCGGAGATACTGGGTGCAATAGACTGCACAGACATACATATCAAGTCACCACCCGGTGAGCAGGGTAGGCGCTACATAAACCTCAAGGGATACCCCTCCATCAACTGCCAGGTTGTGTGCAATGCCCAGGGCATTATCATGGATGTTTGTGCTGGCAGCCCTGGAAGCTATCATGACCCCTACATCTGGCATGCCTCCCAGCTGTATCAGGTGTTTGCCAGGGGGGACATCCAATATGGCCACCTGGTGGGGGATGCTGGCTATGCACTGGAACTGTGGATGATGACTCCCATCAGAAATGCACACACACCCATGCAAGAACTCCATAATGAGGCACACGCACAAACCAGAATCATCATAGAGCGTGTGTTTGGGATGCTGAAATCACGGTTTTGTTGCTTGGACATATCTGGTGGAGTCTTGCAGTACTCTCCAGGCAAGTGTACCCACATCTTCATAGTATGTTCCATGCTACACAATATGATCCTGTGGAAACAGCTGCAGCAGGGACAGAATGGTGAAGACCCTCACAGCCCACCACCATTGTCAAGGGTCCCACAGGCACAGAGGTACTCAGACCACGAACACCCTGAGCCAGCCTCAGTAGGCAGATGGAGGCATGCCCAGTATGCCCATGCCTTGGCAAAGAGGGAACGTATAGCACACACACTGACAGTGTAGGCACCTAAGGACTGACATCCTTCTCCACCTGCACACACAGTAAACATGGATGGCACACACACAAGACCACCTGTAAATTGGCATATATAGGTGGTCTACTGTGTGCATCCTACAGAGGCAGCCCTCAACTAGTGCACACACAACCGCTATTGGCACAAGGTAAGTCAACACCTGAACACTAAATTAAGTTATCAGCATGTGCTGATACTGTATGTATAGGTTCATAGGTACATAGGTAGGTACGTGACTAACTGCCCGAGTCCATTCATATGCCTAGCCAAAATGTGTCAGCTGTCACCACCCCATTGATTAACTATCTGTCCCTCTGTGGAGCAGAGCCAGTTGCAGGATCCCTGGGGTGTACCCACTGTTCCCCATCCACTCTGCAAGGTGTCCCTGGAGTGTTGGTGAGGGGTTCCATATAATGTAATCAGGGATGTAGTTCCAAAGCATGGGGAGTACCTGTGACAGGAATCTGTCACTCCAGCATCTACCACTTATGGTTTTGGCAAGGTTTAGCTCATTACAGTGTGTGGCTCACTGTGACATGGATTCCCATAGGTGAATCATATCCATTACGCCTGACTTGGACATGGCTTTGTTGGGTAGCAAAGATCATCTCTGAGTAAATGAGATGCCACTAAGTAAAGCAAGAGTTCATGCAGTCTGGCAGAACAGGACACATGTCTGAGGCCAGTAATGCTCTTGGCGAGGTATGTTCATGGACCTTCCAGCTGTTGGATGTGTCTTCTGAGGTACATCCCAAATGGGTTATCATACTAGATGATGGGATTGATGAGTGATGAGTAAAGGGGCACAATAACCTCAGTATGTCTAGATGCAAACCCTTAAGTAATCAGATGGCCTACATAGATGGATGGCCTAATTACTTTGAAGATATGATTGTCAAAGGAGAGATCATTATCTAATGTAGTCCCCACATAGCCATTACCTTGTCTGTATTAAAGTGGCTGCCACTCATGTGTTAATATGTGGGTGTTTAGTTTTCCCAACATGGAATGACCATGCAGTTCATGGCCTTTAGCTGGAGGCCATGACTGTGACACCCTGTGTTGGTCTATGTGAGGCCCCTTGAAGGATGTCTGTGACAGCTGGTTGTCAATTATGGCTCCCAGTTTGCAGTAATCACCTCACCAAACATGTGTTTGCCTGTACCTTTGAGAAGTATATGGCACACAGCAGGGGTCCCAGGACTGAGTCCTGTGGGACACCAGTTGTGACTAGTTAAGAGTTGGACCTGGAGGCTGCTAGGCTTACCATGTGGGTTCTGTGTGTAAGCCTGTTGTCAACCCAATCTATGATGTATGGGTGTATGTACTGGCTGGTGAGTTTATAAACAATACCTGAGTGGGGAATGGTGTCATAATCCTTAGCGAGGTCCAGGTAGTATGTGTGAACTACCACACCCAACACCTAAAGTCTAGGTGACTGTAAGATGTCAAACAGGTTCAGTAGGCATGATCTGCACTCAGTCAAGCAGACCTGGGTTGGGTTGAGTGTCTGGATGTTACCAATGTCTCTGTTAATGAGTTCCATGGTGATGCACTCCATAGCCTTGCAGACCAGGCTAGTCAGGCTTATAGGGCAATAGTTCCCGGGGTCCGTTGTGGCGCCACCTTTGTGGAGTGGGATCACTGTTGCTGTGTGCCACTCTGTGGGTATATAGCCTGTAGAAAGTCTGTGTTTGAAAAGTGTGTTTAGGGGATGGGTTAGTTCATTTGGAGCTCATGTAAGACACAGCCTGGGATACTGTCTGGTCCCATTGAGGCTGTATTTGTGGCTTTGGATAGGGCTGTTTTATCCTGTATGTCGGTGATTGCCGGGGCCATACATTCTTCTGGTATGGTTAAGGGCCATTTAGGGGTTGAGAGGGGTGTGAAGTTTGTACTAAACCTGTCTGCCAAAATGCTGGCAATATCAGTCGGTTCAGTGTATTTTGTGCCAATCTGCACCAACTCTGAGCAGATCTGAGAGTTCCCACTTAGGTTCTTGACATAGCTAAAGAATGCTTTGTGGTTGTCTGTAGGGTCCTTGGGAAATTGTCTTTTGAAGCTAGCCTTGGATGGTTTCATGAGGGATCGTAGTTTCTTGCTGATACTGGTCAGGGATGTCTGTCCTTCTAGGGATTTCACTCTTATCTGTATTAGTTACTTCCTACTATTGTAGAGCCTGTGTATGGCATGGGTCCACCAGACCAGTCTCCTGTTCTTGGAGGAGTGAGTCTAGGTTAGACTTGGGATAGCATGATCCATGCATTCCTGCAGATGATCATAGAGTGCCTTTGTATAGGTTTCAGCATCTTGGACAGCATTGTCCATTGGCGTGGGGGCTGTGAACCGTTCATTCTAGGGCATAAGCAATGTGACGTCTGCTTTGGAAAAGATCTTCATGGTGGTTTCCTTATTTGGAGTTGTGGGCAGAATGTGAATATCCAGAGTGATTAGTCTATGGTCTGACCTAACCAGCGAGGGGTTGACGTTGGGTGTGGAACACTGGTCGCCGATGTTGGTGATGACCAGATCCAATATGTTGTTCCCTCTGGTGGGGGTCTAGACCAGTTGTTCCAGGGTGTTTGAGTCAAGAAATTCTAGGAAGTGCTGGGCAAGGGAGTTAGTACTCGAGTAGTTCTCCCAGTTAATGTTTGGGTAGTTGAAATCACCCAGTATTAGGGTGTTTGTTAGGACCCACATATTTCCCAGTGTCCCCGGAAATGCTGAATGTGGGTCCTGGGTCATGGTGGGTGATCTGTAGCAAGCTACAATTTGGATTGCAGCATTGCCCATTGTCAGTTGCACTTGGATGATCTCTGATGCATCGTGCTGCACCACTAAACTGGAGGTGTGAGTATCCTTGATGAATATGGATACACCCCCGCCTTTTGTGTTCCAGTCTGGGTTCTGTGGCCGAAAGGTGTGGCATGAGTTATAGCCTGGTGGTCCTGGGGTGCTCTCTGGAGCCTTAAACCGGGTGTCTGTTACTGCACAAATATCAATGTTCTCCATACTGAGGAGTTCCTCCAGTGTGTGCAATGTGAGGTTTAGACTTCTGGCGTTGAGTAGCAATACCCTCAGGTTCTTGTTACTTGTGCTATGTACAGTGGTGGGTTTGTCTTATGAGCCTTGCCTAAAAGTCCACCTTGCCTAATATCCACCTCTCTACTATTGTTTGTAATCAATGACAGCTGTGCATGTGTACATGTTCTGCAAATGTGTGCTGACCTTTGTTACAGGGCTGTGCCAAATGGCTATGTGCACACCTACATAGAGTGGATATTGACAGTAGACACACACTGGTTGTACATGTAGATTTGTGTAGCCTAACCTCTAATTGCCAGACTAACAGCTGCTTGGAAATATGTTGACAGTACTGGTAATGAAATAGGGTGCATATCATCTTTAACTCCAGTGTGACATCTGCAGTAGATGTGTAAGATGTAGGAAACTGCTGCCCATGTGTAATAGCAGCTTCATAGGTGATGGCGTACACTATCTGATTATATCCTGATCATGTCAATAGTGGCAGCAGAGTCTATTGATATTTGACTGTGTGTGGGGAGTGGGTGTCTGTGCCCAACAGAGTTCATAGTTCTACTGGGTATGTGAGATTATACCCAGGCAAGGATACAGCCCTGTTCACAATTGCATCATCTGTAATAAACTATCAGGATGTGATGTGGCCCTCAGTGGGGGATTGCTACTAAAGGTAGCTACCATGTTCCTGTAATAGCTAGTGTTGCCACGTCCATAACTCAAATACTTGCATGTGAGCATCACTGTCTAAAACATCTTCATAAGCAGTACGTATACCAAATACAGTACGTGATACTTGTAGTACTGAATGCTCATACAAGCATGTCCACAACTCAGCTACTGGTGTTTACTAATGTCTGCTTTGTGTATGCGGCCATCCTGGGGAATACAGTCTCTATGCCATGTACACTGCCAAACATGCCTAACACCACACCCCACACATTGTCTGGGATGCAGCTACAGGGGTGATCTTAGAGGCAGTCCATACTACACCCAATGACTGGACTAGACAGTCAAGAGGTGAAGGTTAACACAGGCATCTCATTATCACAACCAACACATACCCTTACCAGAACACAGCAAGGACACACACACATTCCACCAGATATCACACACATCCACAGAGGCCTTTAAGTATCTGGCCAAGCAAGAGGCCTTCCAAGTTGGAATAGACAGACAACAGAATACAAAGACTGTAAGCCATAGTTTGCATAATTGTGTCACACCTCAGAACACGTGGCCGGAAACATGGCCAACAGTACTCATTTGTGAAAGCAAACCCTAGCACTATGTTACACACCAAGATATACGAGGGCAAACATACTGTCAACTGCCTGTCTGCCATGATTAGCCACAAACCCATACACTCCGACCACCTTTAGAACTATACACGTCTCTGGCATATGCTATGTTGTTGTGCAGGACCTGTAATGCAGTAGCCTGGACTGCATGGAAATACATGTAGGAACTGTCAGGTCATGTAGTCCATGCGGGTATGTCCCAAGGCCTGGGTAGCATTCTGCCAGTGGCCAAAATGATGCAGCAGTACAGGGACAAGGATTGTATTCTACAATTGTGAAATTTACTGGTGTAATTCAAAGAGTATCCAGCATCACTCTGCCTGGGATAACATGGTTGATAGACCATGATGCTTTTGCCTGACAGGGCCTGCACCTGTCACCCCTGAGAATCTGGATACTGGTAACAGCCCATGCTTCCCCTATAGTGCCCTCATCATGCCAGGTTCAAGTGAAAGTCCACTGGTACAACAGGGACAGCCAAGAAATAAATTGTGGGTCTTGCTACTCAATGATACAAATCAGGTACTCAATATGGACTCACTTACGGCAATCTGAAACATGGAGAACATATTTGTGCAGTCATTGAGATATGGCTCAATGCTTTGGAGAGCACCCCTGCATGACCATGTTATAACACTTACCTCACCTCTTCGCCAACATCCTTTATTGGAACACATGGTCAACAGGTGTGTCCAACTACCCTAGTCACACCAACAGGGATAACAGTATGCCACACATGGTCAGTCTTCAAAGCCAATGTTATTCTCCTTAAGAGCGAAGTGGCGACTGTCATGGTACCCATGCAGATGTACAATGCATGTGCAAATGCTGGGTCCTACACAAATGCACTTTAGGCACTCACATATGTGCAGTGATCGTGCCATTGAAACAGAAACAGGATTCAAACAAACACAACCATGAAGGCAAACCGGTGGTATCCTGCCTTAAACTGTACCACAGAAGGTAGTAACTATTGCAAGGATCAACACACGAGTGGAAGTTGATCCATAGTCAGCCTCAGTAAGATGCAGATACACCATATAATGCCACACAAAGCTACTGTGAAACTACTCATCCACATATTATGAGGCCAAACACAGAGGATTCCATAGATGTGTCATGAAACATAATGGCAACAACAAGACCTGCTGTGCTTCACAGCACTATGGCATGAGAGGTACTGCACCTACGGAAATAGCATCTGTTCAGCCAGATAGGGTCTTGGATAACATAAATACACTGTCCCCCCAACAGGTAAACATTCATATATCCATGTGCACTACAGAGCCCCTGTAATAACAACTATGCAGGTATAAGCTGCACTCTCTAATGCCATACATACAGGCTGTATGGGACCTGTCCACATTCCAGGTTATATCCTACACAAATGTCAAAACAATCTGCTCCCCACATAAACATCTTGTACAATCATAGCTTCATGTCAGGCTGTGTACACACTGAATGGTGCACAGCAACAGTTATCTGTTAATGCTGTCAATATCCGAAGGACCCTGGTATGTGTACAGCTGACCTGGTTACAAAATGTGGTATCATTGCATTGCATAACACATAATGTAACCGTGTCAGTACATGGGTACTCTGCACAGTTGTTGTCCACCAGTCAAAGGTTACTTGTTGTTGTTCCATTACGTGTCATTCCACATGTATCGATGTGTGTTGGTGGTCTGAGGACATGGTGGTGTACTGGTCTGTACATGTGAGTAGCCGTTATGAATGTGGGGACACCACCACCTGGAGTGGTCCGTACCAGTGTTATGGCCCACATGTCTGGTTCTGAGTTATATGGTGGTAGTGCTATTGTGCACAACAGAGCCATTAGCCAGGTGTTCCTCATTGCACAGATGTCAGTATTCCCCATTGTAGGTTCAACAGTGAGCAGCTGTGATTATGATAGCAACACATCTAGCACTGGTCAGCATAAGAGTACAATGCAATTGTCTTCTAGGTGTCAGGGTGTTATCCTGTGTTTAGGTCATTTGCTTTGAAATGGCACTATATGGGCAAATGCAAACGAGGTATTATCAACACTCCCTTGAATCATGGATGCATGTGATCTGTGACAAAGACTTGTCTTCTGTCAGTCATGTCATCCCAGGCTGACAGACACTGGGCAACCTCATAATTACAGCAGGACATTGGCTCATTGTGTTGGTCAAGCAGTTACCATTCCTAGCATGAAATCACTGCGGTTGGTAGTATTGTGCTTGGTATAGACTGATACATCTAAGGCGTCGGACAGCAGCAGGTGTTGTGTAGATGACCAGTGTCAGATACATGTAGTGTGTGTGTGTGTGTGTGTGTGTGTGTGTGTGTGTGTGTGTGTGTGTGTGTGTGTGTGTGTGTGTCTGTGTGTGTGTGTCCGTCTGCCGGTGGACAGAACAATGCTTTTTAGAGTACTCACACTCCGTACATTTCCTATACTCAACTTTGGCAAGGCTGATGATGTCACCCACCTAGGAATACTCCTCTGTGATTGCTGTGGCCCAGTAATCTCAATAGCACATTCTGTAACTGCGTAAAGCTGTAGTGTGATAAAGTAGTTATGCCGGTGTTCTAATCCCAGACATGCCAAGTGTGTGTGTGTGTGTGTGTGTGTGTGTGTGTGTGTGTGTGTGTCCATCTGCCGGTGGACAAAACAATGCATTTTAGAGTACTCACACTCCGTACAATTCATACTCAACTTTGGCAAGGCTGATGATGTCACCCACCTAGGTATACACCTCTGAGATTGCTGTGACCCAGTAATCTCGATAGCACATTCTGTAACTGTGTAATGCTGTAGTGTGATAAAGTAGTCAGGTAGGTGTTCTATTCCAAGTCATAGCAGGTGTGTGTGTTTGTCAGTGATATCCTATGTGTTGGTGGCTGTGAGTGGCTAGCCATTGGATGTGTTGAGGAGCGTATTTTGTTGTTTCCCTATATAGTGACCATAAATGTCACAATCAGTCAAGAGACTGGGTTGGCAAGACATACCAATACATTTGGCAATAGGCCTGGTAAGTAAAGTCAGCAACCCTAATATTACCCTGAATACAGTCTGAACCCGTGTGTCACACAGAAACACATTTGCCTTGGGATTAACACCAGTACATAATACAGGAGTTGCTGGTGGTTTCCTTTTCATTCTTGTCTAATGCTTTTGTGTCACGAGGTTTGTTCTTGAGATATATATTCTATATCTATGTATGTGTGTATATATATATATATATATATATATATATATATATATATATATATATCTATATATATATCTATATCTATATATATATATATATATATATATATATATATATATATAGACATTAACACACATACATCTACGTGATGTAATATATGTCCTACACTGTTGAATGTGTGCTGGATGATATGTACGTGATAACATCCAATGTAAGTATATTTGCCGTGGCTTAGTGGTAAAGCACGTTGTTTGTGGTGTACAGAATCATGGTTTCGAGCCTTGCAGAGGCTTATTGTTTTGTTGCTGGGCAGAACAAGGGCTGTTGAATACTGTGTGAGTAAGGTACTTTTAAGCAGTTGTGTGCAGGTTTGCGTGATGGTAAGCAGTGGTTAGTTTTGGGGAGGCTTAGTATGGGTCATGTAACTATGCATTAGCTGGCAGTCCTATGCAAATGAGGTAAAGGATAGTGAATCTCGGTTATCCCCAGGGTGTGAGGCAGGTCCCAAGAGTGTATGTGTATAGATAGCTAGGTGCAGGACTCTGATATAGGTGGCATCATGCGAGGTGTGTCAGGCATACTGTATGTGGATTGGAGCCCTGTGGCTCAGGATTGCTCCTAGCTTAGCATGGCTAAGCTAGGGGTGTGTCTATACCTGCCTAGTGCAATTGGGAGGGACAACAGCAGTAGGAGAGTAATCAAGGTGAACTAGCTGAGCTGACAGGTGATATGTATCAGAATCAGCCGATTACATGGGCAGCAGACTAGCCCAGCCCAGAACACTACTATAAACTAAGCAAACACCTTCCCCTCTGGATTTTCCACACCCTACACCACCGGTGTATACATGCGGGGAAATTTTAACAAACAAACTTAAAAAATGAGAAGGGCTGCAGCAGGCAACATAGACCAACATGTGCAAGAGGCTGCGGGGGGTGAAGATGTGAATGTTGCCGAACAACCCTCAGTGAGGAGACAGAGGAGAGTATACAGACTCAGGGTAAACTACCAGGGGCTACATGAGCTGGAAATAGTTGAGCGCTATAGGGTGGACAGAGACCTCCTACAGCAGATTGTTGAGCTGTGCCGGCCACACTTGACACATCAAACAGGCTGAGGGGAACCCATCACAGTGGATACTAAGGTATGTGTAGGCCTAGGTATAGTAGCCACAGGTACCACTGGGGATATCATGGGGATCTCACAGGCATCAGCATCCAGAGTATTCCACCAGTTCCTGGATGCCATATCAGCACATGCCAGTGAGCACATATATTTCCTCAACACACGTGAGGTGTTGACCAGCAATATGCATCTCTTCCACCAAATAGCAGATTACCCTGGGATAGTGGGTGCTATAGCCTGTATGCACTTACGCATCAAAGCACCACCCGGTGAGCAGGGTAGGGCCTACATGAACCACAGGGGCATCCCCTCCATGAACTGTCAGGTCGTATGTGATGCCCAGGGCATTATAATGAATGTGTGTGCCGGCTGCCCTGGAAGCTATGACGATTCAAAAATATGGCATCTGATGCAGCTGTACCACAGCTTTGCCAATATGGACATCCCCTACGGTCACCTAGTGGGTGATGCTGGGTACCCACTGGAGCCGTGACTGATGACACCCATCAGAAATGCACACACATCTGAACAACAACGCTATAATGAGGCACATGCACAGGCCAGACATATAATAGAGCATGTGTTTGGGATGCTCAGTTCATGGTTCCGGTGCCTGGACACATCCGGTGGAGTCTTGCAGTATTCACCAGCTATATGCACTCAAATTGTTATGGTATGTACTATGCTATACAATATGATCCTGTGGAAACAGCTGCAGCAGGAACAGCATGAGGCAGGGCCACACAGCCCCCCACCAATGCCAAGGCCTGTATAGGCACAGAGTGACTGGGAGGAGGAACAACCTGAGCCTGATCCAGTAGGCGGAAGGAGTCGTGCCTAGTATGACCTGGACTTGGCAAAGAAGCAATGCATAGCATATGCACTGACACAGTAGGGACCCAGGGAATGTCACCCTCTGTGACTCACACAGACAGTAAAAGGGAAGCCAAACATGACACTACCTGTGCTTAGCCATGTATGGGGAGTGTACTATGTGCAACTGACATAGGCAGCCCTTCAGCACCATCCTCAAGTCTGGCACACCCTCAAGGTAAGTCAATCAACCTACCAATTGCCAAATGTAGTAGAATATGTTGGTACCTGTAGCTATGGTATGGATGTGAGAATGCAAGGGAATTAGGTGGCCGAATGTTAAGGCAACAGACAGTAGACATCCATAGTGGCACCATGATTTCTGTAACATATACTGGATTCACCATAGTAGCCAGTACTACACAGGGTGACAAAACCCACTGCAGGTAATGGGCTGAGTGTCATGTGTGTCCATAAGACCCACACAAGTCTCAACCAGCTGGACAGGTGTAGACCGACACAAGCAAATGCTGTACTATGGCCTCTGAATGTGCCCTATGGGTAACCCCTCCCACAGAACCACACAGACAGACTACAGCAGGCCAGGCAGTTGGATGTAGGTCATGACAGCTAGGAAGTCAAAAACTAATATGTTGGTAATTAAAGCTAAGATCTATAGTACACTAGTATGCCTCTAGCCAGCAGAGTAGGTAAGACTACACACTGAAATGGAGTGCCTGACATACCAGTACAGTACTAGCAATTGTGTACAAGTGTCAGGTGTGCCCCCCCATCCAACATACATTTATAGCAACAGTCAGGTGTGCCCCCCCTGGCTCCTGTGTAGGAATGTAGATACAGTCAGGTGTCGCCCCCCGCTATGCAGAAATGTAGCAACAGTCAATGCCACATGACCAATGGATACCCTGCAGACACAGCATGCTACCTGTTGGTGTACAACACAAAGGTCAGCACCACAGTATAAACTACCTGGACATGTAACACATACGATACAGATGGCCATACTGGGCATGCTCACACACTTGAAGGTATGAAGGCAATGTCAGTCGGCAACATACTGAATGGTCATACTGAACATGCTCACATACTTAAACATATGAAGGCCATGTCTGCAAACACCAGTGGTCCGGACATATCTGGCAATCACAGTTCATAGTGCAGACACATGTCAGTATGCACCACTCCTGCCTTGCACACACAGTGGATAGGAATACAGGCATATATGTAAGGACAACACACTATAATACATCAAAGGTAGATGGACATAGATGTGTGGAAGAGGGTGACTGTGACAAGGAGCCATCTGGGCCTGTCCCATCCAGCACACAGCCAAAGGGCCCCAAACACATGAGGTGCAGATATCATTCACTGCAGATACTAGCCACCTGTATCTGTCAGCATGTCAGACTATGTTGTGCACGTGCCAGCTGTGTAACATGACTGTACAGGGAAGTAGTCATCTAGTAGCTGTATACATGTAACTGTGACATATGGCCCCATTTGTGCCCGCATGTGGCATGTCAACCCCTACATGACTGGGTTATGGCCCATGCATATACTGCCCTCCCCATAGCAGTATTATGACAAGCCTGCTGAGGTCATCCATTGTGAAATACACCTTTGGGAAAGCTGTAGCTCAGTAATCTCCATGGTGCGTCCCATTACTGCATACTGCTGTAGTGTTATACTAGTTAGGTAGTAGTTCTGACCCCAGAATTGCCAATTGTGTGTGTGAATGTGTGTGCGTCTGTCTATCTCAGACTGTGTAGAGAGAAATGGTTTATAGGCTACCCACAGTCTGTGCAAACATATACTCACCTTTGGCAATGCTGCTGATGTCACTCACTTAGAAATACACCTCTGGAAACATCGTAGACCAGTAGTCGCTGTTGTGCATTCTGTAATTGCGTATTGCTGTAGTGTGATAGAGTAGTTATGCCAGTGTTGTAATCCCAGACTTGCCAACTGTGTTTGTGTGTGTGTCTGTCTGCCTGAGGACAGACCAATGCTTTTAGAGTACTCACACTCCATACAATTCATATACTCACCTTTGGCAATCCTGCTGATATCACACACCTAGAAATACACCTCTAGGACTGCTGTAACCTGGTATTCTACATAGCGCGTGCTGTAAAAGCATATTGCTGCAGTGTGATACACAAGGAAGGTAGGGGTTTGAATACAGGACATGGCAGGTGTGTGTGTTTGAATGTCAGAGCCTGTGTGGGGGTGGTTGTGAGTGTCTAACCACTGGACATGTTGGGGAGCAGATTTTGTAGTTTTCCTATATGGTGTTTGTCTTATGACACAATGCCCACCTCACGAGGCATACAGATGCCAGTCAGCCACAGGACTGTGTTGACAAGCCATACCCCTACATCTGGCAAAAGGCCTGGTGAACAAAGTATGCAACCCTAATAGTACCCGGTATATGTTCTGAACCCATTTGTCATACACAAACACACTTGCCTAGGATTTCATGTTATGTTGCTAGTACCATGCACATTGATAACAGATAGTAGGCATGGTGTGATTGCAGTGGGCTGCAGAGGACATGGAACCCTGTACAGCAGTACAATAGGCGCATAATTGCAGACAATGTGCCTTCACTATGTTCCCCACTGGATGCCTGCAACATATGTGGTGCCATCAAATGTGATCCACAGAAGCCATACAATGCCGTACAAATGTGCCCTGTATGGACCGATGCCACTGACACCAGGAAATACCTGTATCATGCTATCAATGCAGGTGCAGGGTTGACCTGCTGACTATAAGCAGGTTTCGCCACACCAGGCCAGTATTGGCATATCGGAGGATAACAGTCTGTGTACACAACATGTGTCTGCCAAACCAGATACACCTGTACATATCACTGTACAGTATTGTGGGACATGCACATCCCAGGCAATGTCCATGTCAAGGACTATCAAACACAGACATGGCATGCATTGCAAAGCTATGGCCATACACAATGGTAACCAGGATGTCAGGGCAGTTCATGCAGTACCCATCTGTGTGGGAATTTGCAGACACTACACCCCTATACCACAATGCACACCATTGTCAGGTGGCGCAATGCCAAGGATTACCCCTCACCCAACCTTGTACAGCCATCTTGCACAGCCAACCACTACACACCCATGAAGCAATGCATACATGCATGTCAGTACTGGCACCTTGTGTCTGTGTGTGGGTTATGATGCTGCCAACCACAGTCACTCCCAGTATAACCCCCATTGTCATACCAATAGATGTCAAACACGGTCACATGCCCTAGCCCATAGAACCTCCAGATATCCCCTGTGGTGCATGTAGTACCTGTGTATTACTGCAGTGTGGCAAGCTAAGTAGTTAGGGAGTGTATTTGTGGCTCTGAAAAAGGCTGTCAATGTGAGCCCATTAGAGAGTGTGGTTGTGGTGACAATGGCATCCGTTCACGTGGACAGCCATGTGTGCTACACCTAATGTATGTCTACAATATCTCTGTTGCACATGTCTCTCACCAACACACATATATGTTCTTACAGCACAGCAACATGTCAGCTTTGTGGCACATGTAGTAACTGCATGCGCTTGTAATAGTAATGACTAGTCAGTCAGGGGTTTGACCCCTGTACCAGTTGGTGTGTGACAGATGATGCTTAGATTTTAGACTCCAAGCTCTTCTCTGATGTACTTTGTCTGTCCCTCCCACACACTCTCTGGTGGATGTGGATGTGTACACCTGCTCAAAAGCAGCATGTGTATTGTAAGTGACGGATATGATCAGGTGATGACCTCTGCACCTATTGCAGTCCTCCTCTAGCTGATTGTATGTGGAACAGCTGTGATGATGTTCTCATAGCCATTTGCATGATAAGCACAGTACAATATCTAGAAACATCATGTTGATGTTTGGCGATGACAGTCGCTGTGAGTGGTACCTGGATGTGGTGTTTGGAAACGGCATCACAGATGATATCTGGATGTTCTTCAAACATCATACACAGTGGGAAATAGCCTAAAGACAGGAGGGTGATGTGCCAGACATGACTACAGCATGTAAGTGTAGCTATGCTTCATTGAGACTACTGCCTGTGTAACATGTTGTGTGTGGTAATGGCTATTCTGCATGTTTTAAAACAGACATGACAGTGATCTGTTTGTGAGGGACCCCCATCTATAGGGCCATCTGTAGACTGGTCAGTGTGTGGAACCATTTGTTTCCTGTGTTACCCACTGAACACACATCTGTGCACAGCAGGAGCATAGTGTGAGGATTGCTGCCAGTACATGGTGATAGAGATGTGTTACTGCCATCACATCCCTGACTGTACATATGTCACATGAAACAGTGGTATGACATACACTGTCTGGCGTTCTCAGTGGCAAGCCAATAATGGGCCACTGTTCATAGCTGCAGTCACACGTCTTCTACACTTTGTACAGATGTCATGCAGTATATATGCATGTGTTGTGCTCCCTCTGCAAATGTATACCATCTGTTGTGTTGGGTTGATGGTCATATCTATTCATACTGTTGCAAGTAATCCTGAATGCTGTTGTCTATTACTAAGCCATATCTGGGTTTAAACTGCAACACCATAGGCTGTATGGGTTTGGAGGTCCAGGCAGAAACTCCTGTCCCACTTCAGCTGACCATGGCATTGGGCCCCAGAACATCTGGGGCTAAGCCTTGGACCTCAACCTCTGATGGCTCTGCACCACCTTCTGGTGGTACCACCACTGAGGATGGGGCTTGTCCCCTCTGGGAGCAGGGCCAGACAGGAACATGTCCGCTGTCATGCGGTCCCAGATGTGGTGCATTGGGGGCTCAATAAGGGGTTCTAAGGCCAGATACGCAAGCTCAAGGGTGGAGTGTCACATTTATAGGGTGAGGCTGAACCTCCTGGACAGCCCCCAGCACTGCCTCCTTTGCAGCTGTTTTGGTGCAGTGGTAGTTGCCCATGGCTGGGGACCTCCCTCCCACTGTTCCCATGGGCTTGTGAATGCCAAACACCCCTCCCCATTTGAGGTGTATCCCCCCACATGTGTCATATACCGACTCTATATGCTGTCTTGTCTGTGATCCTACCCTACCTATCCTCCACGGGATACCTACTCTCCTTCCCCCACATTCCACTCTCACCCTATGGAAACATAAGGCCAATCGGTTCCTAGGAAAATATTTGCCCCATACATAGCTGTCCATTTCACACACGTGCAAAGTGGACACATGTAACCCTTGTAATATAAATCACAACATACTCCTGTTATCCTCACCCCTGTCCCTCAGGTGCACAATCCTGGTATGCACATCACTCCTATATGTTCCAGGTACATGTGATGCGGATGACCCCACTGTACACATAACACTACTGGTCCCTCTATGGTTACCCCATTTACCTTTATCATGATGATGTTGCACACAGCACCTTGCAAGAGTACTGTTCTCACATAATGATTGGGCAGGAACTGTTGTGTTAATGTACATTACATGCACAGAGTGATGTATACAGCCAATGTACAACTGTTTGCGTGTATGAATGACACATGTCTGTCTGAGGGAGTCTTGATATTACATAGGACAACACCACTACCTAATACAGGCATCGCTGGTGTTTCTCTTTTCATTTGTTTGTAATGCTTTGTTGTCACATGGTATGTTCCTGGTATATCTCTATATATGTATGTACCTATATGCTGGACATAAACACTCACACATACATCTACATGATGGAATACATTCCTATACTGTTGAATGACTGCGCTGTATGATATGTTTGTGGTAAGGTCTGATGTCTGTATATCTACCATGGCATATTGGTAAATCACATTAGCTGTGTGTGCAGGGTCCTGGTTCTGAGCCTTGCAGAGGCCATTTATTTTGTTGTAGGGCAGAACAAGGCCATTGGATACGAAGGAATTATGGCACATTAAAGCAGTTGTGAGCGGGTGTGCATAGGTTTGCGCTGTGTTAAGCAATGCTAACCTCTGGTTACAGCTTCTTACACTTAGTTAGCCTCTACATTGCTTTACCAGTGTAATACTCGCATACTGGTGGCTAAACAGGCTTACACTTGCTTGCTCCTGTACTTGCAAATGCACTGTCATTGGTGCTTGCATCTGACACTCACACCCCTGGGTGGGAGCAAGGACCATAATATTACCTTGTGATGCTTGTTACATTGGATTACATGCCTACAGTATCAGGAATGGCTGCCCATTAGGTGACGGCATGCCATTTGACTGTATGGAATCCACGGCCTGTCCAGTGTTTTATTCATATTATTTGTGTGTTCCTCTTACAATCTGCAACCATCTGGCTGATACATGGGAACTTTGACTCTTCAATACAGACAAGTAATTGGGTTTTGGGACCCACATCCATCAGCCGTGTCATGCTACTGCATACCTATTATTCTATCATCTTTCTAAGGTAGTCAGTGGAATATGTGCTTTCTGACCCTATCAGACCTCTCATACGAATGGGGAAAAATGAAGACTGAATCAGGGACATGGCATAACAACATCAGGGACACATTTAAACTATTGCTGTTAATATATATATATATATATATATATATATATATATATATATATATATATATATATATTACCTGTACGTATGCATGCATATACATCTACATGATTAATTACTTTGATCATACTGTTGAATGACTGTGCTGTCTGCTATGTTTGTGATAACATCAGAGTTATGTATAACTGTCGTGGCTTAGTGGTAAATCACATTGGTTGTGGTGTGTAGGGTCCTGGTGTTGAGCCTGGCCGAGGCAGTTTATTGTGTTGCTGGGCAGAACAAGGGCCATTGGACAAAGGGTGAGTACAACACTTTTCAACAGCGGTTTTCTGTTTCGACATGTTTTACCGCTGTTTCCCGTCATGCAAACACCTTCTGCATTCTTACTGTGATACGTCACCCCAGTTCACATTTCAACGGTATTATATCGTTATACAGCATAAAATTAGCAGGATAGGCTCGTATACGGATTAAATGCCATAAATGGTGTGTGCTGCAGTCGAACCGGCGATGTCTGCTCGATAGGCGGATGCTCTAACCACTACACTATTGCTGTACTGCTTCATTTGCATGTATACCCATGGTTTATAGTTACCAGAACAAACGCAGCAAAACATCACTAACAGCAGTCATCCATTCTCCAGTCAGAAATAAACCACACCACTACACATGCACCGCTCCCTACTGGTCTAGACACATCCCGTATGTTGGCTCACTCCAAGTATATTCAGACGTCCCAGGCTTATAGTCCTGGGACATACGTTCATATAATGGTCAGGGTGTTCAATTAGTCTTCTAGTTTTTGGCTCATCCGAATGGAGACGGGGACTGTCAGATTTAGCATCCTACCTGTAGTTGGAGATGCAGGAGGTTTGCTAACTTCTGGCCTGCTTGATATGACAACACTAAATAATATGAGGCTGTTTCTCTTCACATTCATTATGACTGCTTTATTGTGACCATGTTCATTCTTCAGGATATATATATATACATATATATATATATATATATATATATATATATATATATATACATACATATGTCTATACATATACATGCATATACACCTATATACTTATTTACATATCCCATACTGTTGAATGACTGCCACTTACCGCCACGCATACCGGCTTACGTCCGCTTGTAAGTTACTTAATCACCCTATATCTGATGGCCATTATTCTGGGCATCATATAAAGTTAGCAGCCCTTGCATGGCTTGGACCCAGGAACAGAAACATCTTAGTCACTGGTTTGACCACTACACCATCTATGGTACATTCTGCACGGATGGTAGTTGGGATATATGGCTTTACTACAGGCATTCCACACTACTGGCAACAAATGTGACAGTTGGTTGGTGTACATATATATAGTACATGTTAATGTTCATGTTTCTGAGAGACATATGTATACATTTGCAAGTATACATATTTATAAATAGGACACATACTTGACAGCTATTTATATGCATGTATGTGTGATGTGTAGCTGTAGCTATGCATATATAAATATGTACATTTATAGATGTATGACTACATATCTGAGGTTGTAAATGGCCATGTATATGAACACCCGCATCTGGGAGGGACGTGCACTGTTTATATACAGGGGTTATGTGCATCATTATGACGTGAAACCTGGACAGTGTATACAATTTGTGGAGATGTACTATTTTGACGATGGCTATGGGAAAGCTTCTAGGGAACATGTGAAATGTATATATTTCCGATAATGCACATGGGGAGATGTGCATCACGGTCAGGTGTTGGCCATGCAGGACCGGCTGGAGGCTGAGCAGGGTTGTGGACAACTACTGCTAATGCAACTTGTGTCCGGATGTCTACGGGGCTGGACATTATGTTGTGCCACCAAGTCTAATCTTTAGAACAGACACTTATCCCATAAGGGATGTCCAAAAATTGTGGATGCCACTGACTCCCATTCTTTTGGCTATATGAAAATGATGGAGGGTTATACATGCATGGGATACCTAATTTGCAAGCCTGAGACTGCTTAGGGTGAGACTGCCTACTAGATGTGGGTAGGGGGCACTATGTGCAGATATGGCTGGCCCAAGCTAGCAGCCCGAGTATCGGTGGTTTTGTTGGATGTTCAGCAAGGGGGGGTGTGCTGTGGAGGGGATGATGGGTATTCAATTTTGTATAAAGGTGTGTAAGGGTTGGATGGCTCAGTTCAGGCCAGACCATTATGTGGGTGTGAGCCTGTACCATTTCTGTACAAGTGTATCTCACATTTTAATGTTCATATGTTTGTGGGATTGTGTTCTGCAGTACGGCCTGTCAGGCTGTATTGGGGATATGAATGTGTGTTCTTTGGTTTCCTTTTTGATTCACCCACTGCTCCCTTGTACACCTCCAGTTCATCTATTGTACATCCGACCCAGTCTCCACTTGGCAAATTATTACATTACCCGTCATCCCCCCCAAATTCTACAAACACACCATCCATCCCTTCTCTGGTTGCTGGCCCATGGCACAGACAGCAGTACACATTGCGTACTCTACATATCTCTGTTACCAATATGGTTGTGAGGATGACCCTAGCATATTTGGTCTTCCACATGGTGTATTTCATGCACATAGGTACACGCAAATACTTATCTTTCATGACATGGTAGGTTGACCCGGGTAATACCCATTCATTTTTGGGCCATCCAGACAAGAATGACTCAGACCGCGAATGGGCAGATATTGAGTGAATGCTCTGACTGTCAAGGGGCAGTGGCATGCAAACACGCTGCATTTCACTTCCACTTGGTATAAAAATCAACACTACAATGAAATACGGACAGAGAGTTTTAAATGTTATTGTTCGAGGGACGAGGGCTCAACATTCAGCTACATGCTTGTGTGTTTACTCCTGTGATTTTATTTTGGTGTTCGCGGAACTCTCTTGTATGCTTTGCATACATTTCAGTATCCATGGACACTGACAGGAGTGATTACTATTAGAAGCAGGCTGTACTAGTCAGCATTTTAGGTTGCATGACTGTAGCTGACATGTTCACGCCTCCGTGCAGCACTTAAACATGCCCCCTGCACTTGCGCACATTTCCTTTGCACGTGGACGGTGTGGCAGCGCACTTTCATTAATATGCATATGGTGCTGCTGCACCATCTCTAAGCCACACGCTCAGCACAAAGCTAATGCCGTCCTTGCGCTGAGCTTCATGAATCCCAGGGAATGATTCTGTTTTGTTTGGAAAAGTTGTCTAACCTCAATAAAAGTTACTGAACCAGAACTACTGTTTTAATTTTCTTTATTTTTTTCTGGAACTGCTAATTGGGCTTGGGAAATTCTAACTTGCAGGGCAAGTTGAATCAGGCTAAATCAGGATTATTGGATCAAAGGGCTACAGACACCTACCATTAATATATGGAAATAGCAAAATCACATGCAGTTGGACATTTTTTTCTGTCATCTCTCTACCAGTATAAATATTGTATTTTATTTCCCTGTGCAACCAGAAAGCTAACCTTGTATGTACAATTATTGTTAAGTAAAATGTTTTCATTTATTTATTTGTAAAATCTTTTTGCGGAGTCTTACTTAATTAGTGAATGCTATCCTCACAGTATTGGTGCAACTGCTGGTATCCATCCTTCAGGAGAAAGACTAATTGGTTGTCAGCTATTATACATTAATATTTTGATTGTTCAGTAAGTGAGAACTTGGTATCTCATCAGCAGTCTGTTTGTTGGCAGTGTGTATTGCAAATACAGGAAAGGGGTGCTGTCACTGGAGGGGTGTCAGTAGCTGTTCCTGGGAAACACTAAGATAGTGCGCGCAGGACAAAACAGTGTGGTTACATCTCAGTTACTGCTGGTAAAATTGCTCTAAGACTACCAGGCTTAGGTAAATGTTAATAAAATCCTCAGCAGTCAGTAATTATAACCTTGTTCTGTAGCTGGAGCTGTAAACTATATTTGCATGTGACAAGTGTAAGTCATAACCCAGTGCAGTAGAACATATTTCTCATATGCTCTTAAGACCAGTCATGCCTTTCCACGCATAATAGGTGGTATTGATAAAGAGTTTAGCTCTTCATCTCTTGACACCTCACATTAGCAAGTGTAAGAGTCAAGCTCCATCCATCCATGACGCAATTTGGAAACAACAGGGTAGAATTGAAGACCTGTACCTCTGTTCCTGACATATTCAGTAGCAGCTGTAGGATTCATTTTCCATGCTTTCATCCCATATTTGTTGGCAGCAGTGGAATTCAAACCCCATCCATTTGCCATGGTCCCCTTTACTCATCATTAATTAGCCCCAGAATAAACAATAATACCACTTTTTAAACAATTTGCCTAACTAGAAGGATCACAGTGTTTCCTAAACAAAAGAATATTGTGTATGAGCTCCTTAAGTTACACAGACTGACACTTTACTCTATTTCCAATAGGCTCTAATGTCATGACCTCTACTTTGCCTACAGGTCTGTGAAAAATCCAATCTTGTCTAACCTCCTACACTTCTGAAAAACTGGAAATACTGCCAATACACACACTAAGCGCTGAAAATATGCTGCAATATAGACAGAACCTGTTAACACTATAAGTACCTCTCCCAAAGGATCCCCTACCAATAGAACAAGCTTCCACTCCTCATCATACAAGTATTTCCCAAGCTCCCTGAGTGGATGAGAATCTGTAAATGCAATACTTGTCTGTGTACCTTGGTCCTTATAGTTAAAGGAAACAACTAGTCCAGTTTGCATTGACCATACTGCTAATGGTTGGGGTGAGAAAGGGAAGTGGAGCTGTGCTTATTGTACAAATCCAGATTAAGTCCACACTTAGTAAGAAAGCTAGTGTAATTGTAGAAACCTGTGTCTGTTCAATAAAGGATGTTGATTCATGTTCCAATTCCTTTGTGTTTGTCACTGTAAATGGATGTGTACGTTTTCTACTATGTCTAGTTAACTGTGTACGTATTACTACTACAATCCTCGTAGCAGTATATACATCACTGCTTTATACTCTTCTCTCCTCCTTATGTGATTATCAAAAATATATCACCTTTACTGGGATAAATAGTACAGTATCCTGCCTCACTGACATGGAACTATAAAGACAACTACTTATAGGTTCATAGGTTCATAGGTTCATACTAGGCTATCTGCCCTAGGGCATTTATAAGCCTAGCCAGAATGTGTTTGGCTTTCGCCACCCATTTTACATTTATTTTGCTATGCCCTTTTTCGAGGTTAGTATACTGTGCCTCTGTCTAACAGTGACACAGAAGTGATACCCGGGGTAAACCTATGATCTCCCATCCACTCATCAAGATTCCTCTTGAAGAGAGTCAATGAGGGACTCTGCCTAACCTGGACTGGGATTTTATTCCAGAGTGAAGGGAGCCTCTGGGTTATGAATCTGTCCCTCCAGCATGTCCTATTTATTTCAGTGCTGAGGTTCAAGTCTCTCGAGCACATAGCTCGATGGGATTTGGATTTTCTGAGGTGCAGCATGTCCATTAATTCCGGGTTGGACATGGCTTTATACGTCAGGCACAGATCGCCTCTGAACAGGTGGTATGCCACTCAGTAGAGCTGGAGTTTCTTTAACCGGGCAGCATATGGCATCTGTTTGAGCCCTTTGATCTTCTTGGTGAGGTACGTTTGGGGTCTTTCCAGTTGCTGCAGGTGTCTGGTAAGGTACATCCCAATAGGGGCATTGTACTCAATTATGGGCCTGATAAGGGATGAGTAAAGAGGCACGATGACCTCCCCTGATCTAGATATGAATCCCTTCATGATTAGGTGGGCTATATAAAATGTTTTTCTAACCACTTTGGCCACGTGGTTGTCAAATGAGAGATTGCTATCAACTTGGGTCCCCAGGTCCCTAATTACTTCTTCTGTACTTAATGGATTACCACCTATGTGGTAATTTGTGGGCACTTTGTTTTTGCCAAAGGGGATGACTATACACCTTTTGGCATTTAGCTTGAGGCCATGGCTCTGGCACCAGTTGTCTGTTTCTATGAGGCCCTTTTGGAGGATGCTTGTGTCGGCTGGAGAGTCGATTATGGCCAGTTTGCAGTCATCTGCAAACTTGGTCAGCCACAGTCCTTCCGTGTTGGCCTGTACCTCCGAGAAATATATACCGAACAAGAGAGGTCCCAGGACTGAGCCTTGTGGGACACCACTTGTAACTGGTTTGGAGTCTGACATGGCTCCAGCAATTCTAACCATGTGGGTTCTGTCCTTGAGCCAGTTTGCAATCCATCTAGTGACATAGGGGTTTATATTTAAGCTGGTGAGCTTATCTATAATGCCAGTGGGGTATTGTATCGAAGGCTTTTGCGAGGTCCATTTAGGCTGTGTGGACCACCTTCCCCTCGTCAATGGCCTTGGTGACTGTTTCAAAGAAATCAACCAGGTTTAAGAGGCAGGATCTGCCCTTAACAAAGCCGAACTGGGTAGGATCCAGTGTTTGTAGGTCCCCAATATCTTTATTTATGAGGTCCATGATGATCCTTTCCATAGCTTTGCAGACCAAGCTAGTCAGGCTTATGGGGCGATAGTTTCCAGGATCTGTTGAGGCACCACCTTTATGGAGAGGGACCACTGTTGCTGTACGCCACTCTTTGGGCACATATCCTGTAGTAAGGCTGAGATTGAACAGTAGTTTTATGTTTGGGTTTAGCTCTTCTTGGAGTTCATGTAGGACGCAGCCCGGGACACCATCTGGTCCCATTGATGCTGTGTTTTTTGCTTTGGAGAGGGCAGCTCTTACCTGAGCATCTGAGATGTCAGGGGGCAGCACTCTGCTGGGATATATATTTGCCCTTTTGGTGGGGGGGGGGGAGTTTGCGCTGAACCCGTCAGCTAGGATGTTGGCAATGTCTGTGGGTTTGGTGTATTTTTTGTCATTTTGGACAAATTCTGAGCATATCTGGGAATTACCACCCAGGTTCCTAACATAACTAAAGAAAGCCTTGTGATTATCCTTAGTGTCCTGTGCAATTTTTCTCTCGAAGCTGGCCTTAGACAATTTTATGTGTGCCCGTAGTTTTTTGCTAATACTGATCAGTGATGCCTTCCCTTTTTGGGATTTTGCTCTATCATTTAGTAGCTTCCTTCTTCTATTGTATAGTTTGTTTATGGCTGGGGTCCACCAGACAGGACGTCTGCCTTTGGAGGACTGGGTCTTGGTTTTATTTGGGATCGCATGATCCATGCATTCCTGAAGGTGTTCATAGAATGCATTTATAAAGGATTCTGCAGTCTGGGCCGTATTTTCCACAGGCCCAGGGGCTTTGAATGATTCCACCTCAGTTTTGAGGAGTGTGAAATTTGCTTTAGAGAAGTTTTTCACTGTGGTTTTCTGTGATTTCTCCTGACCTGTATAGGATTAGCTATCTTTCTCATGGTTATTTGACATAATTAGTGAAGGTAAGTGTGGAATAACTAATACTTTGATGGAGGTTATAGCTGTCCCAGGTTGAGTTCTTTGAAGCACTCATGCTCTTAAATGATTCATTCCCCCTTATGGTAAGCTACCTTGGTCTCCTTTGCTCAAATAGTGTAAGATATTTAGATGCTCCAGTAAAAAAATCCAAAGTATCTGCTTTCCTGGTAAGAACTTTTAGTGTACCTACTTCAAAATGCTGATTATGGACCCAGTGATTTCTAGTCTAGTATAATTTCTATACTCATGGGTAAATTGGGAGTCCATTTGCTTCTCTTAAAAAAAATATTAGTTAAAAACTGACAGGCTTCAGATGTGATAGGATCACAGGATCATAGGTAGGAGAAAGAACATGGCACTTAAGTGTCTCAGGTAGGGAGGGTATGACACTCTTGTGTCCCATTCTTGGCAAAGAGCTTATCAGTTCTGATAGAGAAGGACACAGAAGCTGTAATTCACTCTTCAACTAGATGGTTAATAGTGTGCTTTAAAACTCCAGATTTAAGGTGACAGTGGTAACCTCATATACTCTAAATAATGACTCAACCACTTTATTTGTTATTCTGTTCAGGAGGGGATTTTCAGGTTTCTACCTGACAAAATTATTTGAGATAGGGATCACAATTTGTTGTTCATCTCTGATATAAATATAATTTACTTCCAAAGAGAACTATACAGAATATCTTGTAAACCCCTACAGTGTATCACTGATGTTCTGGCTTTGAGAAATATGTTATGGCTTTAGCACTCATTGTCCTGCAGCTTTCTTAGCTTTTAGTCATAACCCATGTGTTGACTCAAATTTCTTCTTGTACTCCATCTCACATTTACAAGATATGGCTAGCCACATGGTGGTGTGAACATTGACTCTAAATAGTGGTCACTGTTGATGTGGCACTGTGACCTTAAGTAAAAAGGGGGAGAAAGGGGTTGATACTGATGCCATTAACGTATGGATAATTTTCTTCAAGTTATTTAGTGATGACTCATCATTACTGCATCTTAAACCCAGTGAAATGAATCCCTCATGGCAATCCAATAAGTATAGTTCAAGATCCTTAAGCTTCAAAGATGAAAACAGTACTAATATCAGCCAGCTCCAACAGAAAAACAACTCCAGGAACCATGTAGAATGCTTTTATTATAAAAAAAAGCCAATAAGCTTTCACAAACACTTCCTGAAGTTGTAAAACACCAGTTCAACACCTCTTGGTTTAAATACTTGACAGCAGTAATCATACAATCATCCAATTAATCATACAATTAAGACTTAATTTACAAGTTAAATACCTAAAATGTTTCATTCTTAGTATAGGCTTTTAATCATTTATAACATTTAACCAAGGGCTTCTATTTACCCTTAATTTATCAAAAGATATTCTGCACACTCTGTTTTTAATGTCACATCTGGCATTATTCCCAGTCCTGAATATATATTGCTCATGAAGAAATATACTTATTTTCCAGTTAGACATCATAGCTAAAATGTCAGGCATTGAAGCAGCTAAAATAGTGTGGTTGAATTCAGCATTGATCTGCACCAAAATTCCTAAAAAGTAGAATGGCAGTATTGGGTGATTTTCTAACTGGATACACTGTTGTTACTACCTGAAACTTTTGTAATGAAATTTCAAAGGGTAACTAAGATGTGACCTTTTATAGATAGCTTCTAGAGTCAGAGTTCATGTGCCTTCATGATCTCAGTGACATATGTTGAATTATACTCCGTTGTCATTAGGGTTTTTAATTTATGTTTATTCCATATGCAGAACATAATAATTGTCTATACAATATCTTTACTGAGTTTTCACTACCTCAAAAGTAAAAAGGCTGTATTTTCACTAGCTTAATTTTTCAGTTTTATATGTCACAGCAAAAATGTCATGTTATGAAGCATCTAAGGTGTAGGGAAAATTCAACACTGAGAAGCACTACAATTCTTAAGGGTATAATAGCAGAGTTTAACAGTATTTCTATCTAAATACACTATTGTTATGAATGTTTCATATTGAACTATGAAAGGGGACCTGACATATGGTTCTTTTATATCTAGGCACCAGATGCAGGTGTTCATATGCCATCACCACTGCAGTGGGACTTTATGAATAACATTTGTCTTTCCTTGAGAGTGATGTGCAGAACTTAATGCAGAATATAGTAATAGCCTAGAATTCTTCTTTCTGAGTTGTCATGCTATCAGATGATAGCTCTTAAACAGATACGCATACATATGTATATGTATAAACATACAATGCTGAAATGTCATGCTTTGAAGCAGAAAAATAGAATGGTCAAATTCAGAACTGAGTACAAATGAAACCTAAAGGATAGAATAACAGTCTTAGGTGCATTTTATATTAGAATACACTGTTAGCACTACCTGAAAATTTTATAACAAAATCTCAAAGAGATCAGAGGTATGTCATTGTACACATAGATAACTGACAGAGAGGTTCATTTAGTTCCCTATCACAGGCTGATATTTTGCATTATGCTTTGTTTTCTTTGTAAAGTATTATATTGAACTTCTGTTCAGAAAAACAGCGGGATATAATAATGTTTAGAATAATATTATATGTATATTCACCAGAAAAATTTATATTTTTCAGTTGTAGCATAATGTGGCTAAAATGACATGCTTTAAAGCAGCTAAACTGGTGGGCTCAAATTTATAACGGTAGAACAGAAATCTTAGATAAATGTTCTATTACTCACTATGTAATTACTGTATGAATGCATCATATTAAAACATTGAAGGAGAACTGAAACATAATCTTCAAATATAGGTTACATATGCAAGGGTTTATATGCCTTCTTGTTATAGTCTGATATACAAGTTAAAGTAACATTAGAGATATTCTTGGAATTGAAAGAGAGTCACCTGTGTTTTGATTACAAATAACTAAAATGGAGCAAACCTACATTTAATTTAAGACACTCAGATGTTGTCAAATTATCAATACATTCTGCAGTTTTTACATCAGTAGTGGCCTCACATGCCACATACTAAATTTAAAATGTTACAAAATATGAAGTTTTCATAAAGTGTTACTTTTGTCTTAAATTTGTAATTTGAAAAAAGGAAAGCCCGGGCATAGTGCATATTGTTTTGTAAGGGAAGGAATGATTATATCACAGGCCAGAGGTAACACTGTAGTAATTTGAGTACAGGGGCATACCAACATTGGGGGAAGGTGTTGAAAGATTTATTTGCAAAAACAATTAACATTTACATGTGACAGTGATGACAGATGGGAGGTGTACTTATCTGATAAAGTCAGAGTACCAGGGTAGTACCAGAACATGGTGATATGTGAATGTGGTATTGTGCAAAGGAGGGGTTTTACCAGTCACTGAAATGCACTGCACTCTTTTTGGAAATAAAATGTAATGCCTCACACCTGCATGTTCAATAGGCTCATAAAACTGAAATCAGACAGCTTGTACATGATTTTAACATCTGTGTTTACTTGGTTTAATAACAACGATCCCGCTTTCACTTAACAAGAATATCATGTTTATCATAATTTTAGAGCTAAAATTAATAGTTGTGGTGTAGTTATTTATGTTAAAAGAACTTGGAGATTATCTACTAGTTGCAACATCTCAAAATCTAAACTATTCACATTCAGTATTTTGGCTAGGTGGTTTGTGGAAAGGTGCTTAACTTTTAAGAGTTCTAATTTAACCAAGTAGCAGTTATTCTTTGTTATTATGCAGTTTGAGTTATACTATAAAAGCCTTGATTTTGGCTCTCAACTTATTTTTCTTTCATTGCTCCACTGAGACTTAGATTCTTCTGTAAACTATACAATGTGTCTGTATTAGAACCGATGAATTTAGGCTCTTACCAAGTTGATATTCTTAGCAGAATGAAAAGTATACTTGCCATTTTTTGGGTAAAGAGCAATCTAACAGTAAGCAATAATAACTCATGATCTGAACTGGGGAAATCTGGTCATGCAGGCTTGTGCTGGGATTTGCTTACCAACTTTGTTGTAAAATCTAGGGAATGTTAACCTATGAAAACCTGATACCGAGTGGACTAAACAAGGATGATAGACTGTTTATTTACTAGAATTTGTTAAGCTTAATTTATCCAGATTTATATTAGACAATGCTTTGATGCTGGGTGAAAACAAACCTGGATAAGCAAAGTGAACAAAAAGCTTTTACTTGAACTTAGTAAGTGCTTTCGTTATCTTCCTTCCTAATTTTATATAAATGTGCTTTGATCCTGTACCTAAGTGCCCTGTTCATTAGCAATTATAGTTTGTTTATTTATTTTTAGCACACATTGGCAGGCCATGTACTGTCTAATTTAGTTTCTACAGCTGATTGCACAGCTTGTTATGATGTAATAATTGGAGTCAGTTTTTGATTTGTGGTTTTGATTTTAAATAGTGAGTGTTAACTTGTGTATTTTTAAAGTCTGATGAAGCATTGAGGACAACGCAAAAAGTTATAATATAAGCACTTTGGTTTACTTTACTTAGCAACAATTGTTGTCACCCAGTTTTTATTCTGGATCTGTTCTTTTTGTATTGGTGTGACAAATTCATCCCAGCTGTGCAGTTGTTTTTTTTACTCTTTTGAATGCTTTGATGCTGTTTTTTTTCTGTTAGGAAATAAGATAATTTATTGAGAAATTTATTCCAATTAAACTGTTTACTTCTTTCAACCACAACTATTTGTGGTGGAGTAGGCTGAATTGGTTTACCTACAAGTCATTGAAGATCTTTGCTTTGTCTCACAATTTACCAAAATTTTAATTTTGAAAACAGCTAATAAAATAGAAAAATATTTTTTTTTTTGCAGGGGATACAACCCCCCTGCACCCCACACTGCATGCGGGGTGTTTTTCCGCACTCACCCTAAATTATATATATATACCAACTCTATGGTTGCAGAACAATAGAGAAAAGGGGAAAACCCCAGAAAAGTTTACCACCAGCTTGCACAGTAAAACACGGTGAGGTGAAACTCACAGACATAATATCTTCATAATAAAAAATAGTTACCCAAAAGCATAGCAATAACTTGTAGGATAACCAGTGGAATAGATCAACAAACAAGCTAGATAAAAAGAAACACTATTTTTGAATTGCATGTAAATTTCCTACCACAACGAACACAGAAAAGTCCATATAAAACAAATATCTACTGAGGAGAAAATAGGCAGTCAAATCTGCCTATGAAAACAAACATAAAAACAGATATCCTGTGATAACAGGAAGGGTTTTTAAGTGTGTCCTTGGTGCCACTAAATAGTTTAGTAGGAGTATTTTTCTAAATGGATATCAGAGCAGATGCTAAAATACTTAGTGAAATCTTCTATAAACGTATTACTTTAAACAGGGAGATTATTACTAACTGTACCAGACCATTTAGGTCTAATGTTTGTCCTGTAATTTCCAAGGAAATAGTTGTCCATGCTTTAAGGTAGGTTAAAGTAATGTTTCCCCATGATTAAAGGACTGAATGGTTATATTTTGGTACATATGTATCACTTCATAGCATTATGTCATGCTTGCTTATTTAAAAATAGATGGATATTTGGCTATATTCCTGAAATTTGGAAAAAAAGAAATAGTGGTACCCTTTCCCAATTGTGCAAACCTAACAACTGTGAACAATTTCATCCTATTAATTTAACTTCCATTATTGGAAAAAAATTTGAAAGAACTCTATTAGATCTTCTCCCTCCAGACATGTAGGGAACTATTTAATATATTTCAGGATGGATTTCAATGTGTACAACTATTTTTAAGAAATCTTTATATTAACGTGGTTCTTGCAACGAAGTTTGACATTTTAGCTGATTTTTTTAACCATGCCCCCAGATTCATGAAGCTTGCACCAGGCACAGGCGTAGCGTAGGCGGCATAATGCCAAATATGTCTGCCGAGCGAATCCCATGTGCACTACCGGTGTACACCAGAGCTACGCAGCCCTCGGCGTAGGTATGCAAATCACCCCATGCTCAGTGTCGCACCATGCTAATGAAGGCATACAGTGATTCACGAAGTGGTGCAGGTGTAGCGCAAGCCCATGGAAATGTAAACCAAAAAACACAGTTTATATTTTCCCAAACAGAATATCAGAGTTATGGAAGCGGACCACACACATGTATTACAAAGTTAACATAAGCCAATGGAGAAATACACAGCCAATGGCACAAGAAAAGATGCACAACACCTAAAAAACAACATTTAATGTCATGTCCACAGTAACGCACAGTACAACTGCAGGGCATGTGTATGCAAACAGGAATACAAAGGAAATATATAAAAATGGCAGAAAATCGCAATGAAAGACAAATCAGGATTGCACCATAATATGCAATGGTAGGCATGGCACACCACAAGCAATGCTCAATGGTTGCCAGGGTCCTGCAACAGTGTTCGGTGCTGTAACTATGAATTTGTAGTCAATGCCATGCAAATGAGGCAGGTAATACTGAATCGCAAACGTCCCGCCGGATTAAGGATGTACCTGACGGTGCAGCGCTATAACACTGAGGAGTGTATCAAAGGTGATACATGACATCAGCAGAGGGGTGTGCCACTGTATCAGTAAGCAAAGTGGAACAAAACAACAATAACTCTTAAATGACCATATAAGTATCAAGCCTTTTTTGGCGTTAGAGTAAGGAAATTTCATCAGCCGAGTACATTTTATATATATTTTTTATACATTAACACACAATATATATTTTTACTTATTTATATATATTTACTATGAATTTATAAATTCAAAATTTTAGCATAGGGTAGATAGTATAAGGGACCCAATAATGAAATGTATCATGCACTGTATAAAAGCACTTTAGTACTAGTATATAGTACATTTTATGACAGTGGTTAATATACATATTTTTGTGACTTTTTATTGTATTTTTATTCTCAACAAATGTTAATTGAGTGATTTTGTTTTTAATTAACAATTTTGTTTTTAACCAATTATGTAATTAACTTTTAGGCGCCAAAAATTTGTGTATATAAAGGAAGTGACATGTTAGGGGAAATGGTTCTGAAGAAATCTGGTAAATGCAGATGAAAGCGCTCAACCATTCTTACTAGATGTACTTTGTGGTGCTGGCAGTTATCGAATAAAGTTGTGTGACAAAAAGCAACAGGCGAGTTTGCTTCTGATTCACGTCTCGAGTCCAGGGGATCTACGTTTGCTATTCTAAGAGTTACTGTATCAGTAAGCACATTGGAGCAATGCAAATCTGGCCTGGCCATTGCAAAGCAAAGCTGAAGGACAGGGGTGGGGAGGAGGGTATAGAACCATTTAGCTGAGAGCAAACATGGTGCCCGAAAGCGCATGTGTACGGGGATGAACTCGTGCCCGAAACCCGGTAAGCGGATGCACACGCTGCGAACAATAGTACTAACAGGAAGGTCATGGGAAGAAAAGAAGGAAATGCCGAAGCAGGGTAATTGGCATAGTAATGAGCAATTAACACCAATCAACACACGTCGGTCAATCAACGGCAGTAGACAAATCTGCATGCAGAAACCTGCAAAACAGGATAGGAGAGTCATAGGATTGCAAAGAAAGGTGTGGAGGACCTGGAATGCAAAGATAGGAGAACTGTCACAGCAGAGTAAAGCAAACCCACAGTAGATTGGCAATAGCACACATTACGCAAGATAAGCCAGGTCTAGGAAAGTACAAATGAAAGTAGGCAGCTGGATGCATGCCAGCAAATGGTAAGTGTAACGTGCACAAATGTAAATGGAAGGGCAGGAGGTAATCACGGCATCCAAATGTAATGCAACACCAAAGGCAGCACAATAGTGGTTTTGTAAATAAAACACAGAAGATACCCTGTAGCCACGATCGTACATACACACCCTATGACATCATCAGTGTTCACAGCAGAACAGTATAAAGTGTAAAAGCACCCAACACACACCTGTGTATTCCCAAACACCGCACCATAGGTGTAAACATACGGGGAACTTTTAAAATGTACATGTTGGGAGCTGCCATAGCTGTGATTCATCAGCATGTGTTACAGACCGACGGTGTTGTGAAGGATGATGCCGACAACCACCGTAGGCCTCGGAGAAGGAGAAGAGTGTTCAGACCAAGGGTAACCTACCAGGGGCTACATGATCTGGAGATAGTAGAGTGTTACAGGGTGGACAGGGAATCTTACAGCAAATAGTAGAGCTGTGCCGGCCATGCCTGAGAACCAGAAACAACAGAGGGGAACCCATCCCAGTGGACATGAAGGTATGTGTAAGCTTGCGAATACTAGCCACAGGTACCTTTCAAAGGCCAACTGGAGATATAATGGGGATCTCACAGGCATCAGCATCCAGGGTACTACACCAGTTCCTGGATGCCATGTTACCACATGCCAATGAGCATATACACTTCCCCTGAACTCAGGAGGAGTTGGCCAGCAATATGCATCACTTCCACCGTGTGGCAAACTACCCGGAGGTACTGGGTGCGATAGACTGCACGCACATACAAATTAAGTCACCACCTGGTGAGTATGGTAGGCGCTACATAAACCGCAAGGGATTCCACTCCATCAACTGCCAGGTCGTGTCCAATGCCCAGGGCATTATAATGGATGTGTGTGCTGGCAGCCGTGCAAGCTACCACGACTCCCATATCTGGCATGCCTTATAGCTGTATCAGGTATTTGTCAGGGGGGACATCCCACAAGGTCACCTTGTGGGAGATGCTGGCTATGCACTGGAGCCGTGGATGATGACCCCATCAGAAATGCACACACACCAATGCAAGAACGCCATAATGAGGCACATGCACAAACCAGAATCATCATAGAGCGTGTGTTTGGGATGCTGAAATCATAGTTCCAGTGCTTGGACACATCTGGTGGAGCCTTGCAGTACTCTCCAGGCATGTGTGCCCACATCTTCATAGTATGTGCCATGCTACATAATATGATTCTGCGGAAACATCTGCAGCAGGGTCATAATGGGGGAGGGCCTCACAGCCCACCGCAGTGCCAAGGCCAACACAGGCACAGAAGGATCCAGACCATGGATACACTGTGCCAGCCCCAGTAGGCAGACAGAGGCGTGCCCAATATGCCTACGCCTTGGCAAACAGGGAACGTATAGCACATACCTTGACAGTGTAGGCTCCCACAGACTGACACCCCTCCCCAACTGCACACAGTAACATGGATGGCACACAAACATGACTACCTGTAAATTGTGATGTATAGGTGGCCCAGTGTGGAATCCTACATAGGCAGCCCTCAAACATTGTACACGCAACAGCCATGGGAACACGGAACTGTCAACACCTGAACAGTAGATGCGCCCATCAGCATCTGTCGGTGCTGTGTTTATAGGTTCCCAGGTACATCGGTAGGTACACACCCCATTGTCAGAGGCAAAACACCAAATGGGGCAAACAGTGACACCCGTCGCCACAACATCGAGTAAGCAAATGTCGCGTACTGGAGTAGAGGCAATCACGGGAGCACATGTGTGTAAGCACTGTCCTACACACAGTCATCACGGATTACCCACTGCGTTACTGAGGGGCTCCACAAAATGTAATCATGGATGTAGTGTCAAGGCAGGGGATGTACCCATGACAGGCATTAGTCACCCCGGCATGCTGCATCCACGGTCGTATGATGGCAAATTATCAGGTGAACCTAATTGTGATATACATACCCAGTGCTGGAGTACAGCCAGTAAACATCACATGGACATACCATTAACTGGACCCATCAAGTTGTAAACTAACGGAGTCATCCATGTGAGTGTAGTGTGGAGCAACTGCTGTAGTGTACTGCATATACAAATTTACATAATATGTGTACAACCCCCAGATGTCCAAGTGGTACATGTAGTGACTGTCGTGCATGTTCCCGGTCCCACGTCCCGCAAGGGATGTAACATAATCCCGACAGCAAGGGTAATGCAGTTCGGATGCAGGTCATCAGAATATGTGTAGCACACGTTAGTGGGAATAAGCGTTGCCCACAGCTGGTAAGCGATGTTTAAATACGACTATATGAATATGTGTGAAACAGGGCTAAGTGTCACCGACCACTGCGCAGGTCATGGTCAATGATGTACAGAACAGGTGAAACCAGCATTAGTCACCCCTGAACAAATAGCACCTGCTCTGAAGGGTAAAACGACCACTGCCAGGAGTGGAACAGGCAGTCATGTACACAATCACCCAACACTATTGCTAGGCAAGATGTACATACGGTAGGGTTGCCACAGTTCAAATGACCAATGTGGGACACACGCCAGATGTCAGCAGGATGACACACACCCGGCCAGGATGAAAACCAGAACAACAGTGTTTTGCATAGATAAAAAGCTTATAGTTTAGTAATGGTCACAGGTACGTGTTCCGTGTCCTGTTACATGTAGGTGGGTCAGATACAGAATAAGTGTGACATGCAACAATGACATAAACTACAGGGAATATGTTTGTCCCAAAGTCGCAGGACATTTACTATGTTCACAAATATTTCGCAGGACACAACTGCACAAAGAGGAATTGTCCCTCGCAAAGTGGGATGGGAGGTAATCTTGACCTATGGCACGTGTGTAATGTGACAGGAACAGACAAAAACATGCGGAGTCTAGGAAACACAGTATACACTGACAAACACACAATGAAAGGCGTAGCGTGCCTGTCACCAACCCTGTCCGATATATATATATATATATATATATATATATATATATATATATATATATATATACATACAGATATTTATATTTATATATATATATATATATATATATATATATATATATATATCTGCACATATATAATACAGATAGAAAGGGCGATAGTGTGATATATGTCGATATACAAGGGGTGACTGGCATCAGCAAATATATAGATAGGTCGACGACATTCTAAACACCTTTGAGGTACAAATAAACAGGATACCGCCAACTATGGAACGTGTCACACACCGACACGCGTGACCAGGAGGATGAAAGAACACAGTACTGGAACAGTAGAACCGCGAGCAATAGGACGATAGTAAGGACATGTAGTCACCGCTGTCAGCGGTGCGGACCATGTAGGTACCGTGTACAACTGTGGTTGTGTGTGATGTAGCCTGTGTATGTGTGTGATGAGGGTGCCATGTGTGTTCCCGTGTGACTAAAGTGTGTCGTGTGTGTCCGCATAGTGTGTCTGTAGGTGGCAACTCGGAGGTAGATGAATACGGTAGTTGTGGGTATAGCTATCCGTAGGCATGCGGTAAACACCTGTCCCACATTGGGAGGGACACCCCCCCCGGGCAGGTGTGTTATGACATGAAACATTAGAAAGGGCAACTGTCCGTGAGGGTAGGACATTAGTATGTCCCACATAATATGCATTAGTTGCAGGAAATACTCATGCCTGTATGTAAGAAATGGAAATGTTACATGCAAACCGATACGTAGTGAAGGACCAAGAACAATAGGTTTGTAATGAGGATAAAAGTATGTGCTATCTTGTGTACTGACTATGGCCATATGTCAGCCTGTAAACACCACTGTGTGACCTGCAAGTGTCCAACTATGGCCATATAAAAAGGTGGCAAGCCATGTGACAGAGGGTCTGACACCAACACCACTGCAATGACAGCAAATATCTGGGGCAGACATACATGGGATAGCGTTCATTCACAAATATCTCTGCACATATCGCCGTATATCCAGAGGTTTGGAAGTATCAACCTCACCTGCATACCATATTGAAACCAATTAACAATGGCCCACAGTAAATTCCCGTAATAGAAGTCTATTAAGTGATAGCACTGTAATTAGGGAAGGGGCCCACACACATATATATGGACTACGTAGAAATGCAAGCCCCACAAAACCGTATATGCTACGTACACCCGCTTACATCCCCCACACTGTCAACAATAGCAATACAGACCGTAACCACAGCCCAAACATCTAGTTAGTCAATTACATCTGCTGAACCATTGACATACCTTGTGAGAGACATTTAAAGGTGCCATGCAAAATTGTATCCATCGTATAATGGAACAAATGGCGATGTTACAGGTGTTTGCAATAGCCCTTTATCAGATGGGTGGGATGACAGGTACAGTCACAGGTAGAATCACACACAATCCACGGGGGACATGACCCCAAAATAGACTTGGCTCTACACAAAGCAGTTGCAATTACACACAATAAAACACAATACAGGCCATCTCCCCGAAGGCAGGGCAAATGGCCAATGCCCAGGTGGAGAATTCAATTATATCCCACTGCTGCCGCATAATTGGTGAATGGAGTAGCTGCACAGCTGAAGTGCACATAATTAGTCACACCGGACCACCAATTGGTGGCAGTAAACATCATGTTGCAGATATAGACGTATATAAGGATGACTTGCCAGATATGAAAACTGTATGCTCATACCGTATAACAGTTGAAAGAGTGATACAGAGGAGCGAGATAAAGATGAAACACCAGAACGATATCAAGGTATGTATAACACTAACTGTATTTATAGTATGTTCTGAATTACGTAATGTCAGTGTATGCATAGCCTGGTTTGCAGTAATTAACAGTGTCCACCATGCATAAAGTGGGGAATGGTATTTATGTAGTGATGTCTCGCTGATCATACCAATGCTTGTAGAAGATGTGCATCCAGCAGTGGGAAACATGGTAAACAGCACAGACACCACAAGGGATGCAACATGATGGCGTTAAACAGAACAATGTCATACGACCCGCCGTCAGTGGCAGGGTATGTCCAATAAGTACGTGCCATAGCAGGGGATAGTATATGTAGATATAATGTAACAATAAGCATGAGTATGGGCATATAACGTCAATGACATGTCTAAGGTGGACCCTCTGTGCAAGTAATGATTGAATTATGGGACACCATGTAAAACATGTGTAATGTATAGTACAGTAGATTGATACATCAGATATGTTACACAGGAAAACAGGCATACGATGCATAACAAAGGTATCATATAGTGATGTGAGTACTATGTAATTAAGATATGTATAAACAGTTATGATGAAATAACTATATACTCCACTCTGTGCATTTGCAAAGGACGCAAATATTACTCCCATAATAGAATAGCGGAAGAGATGTGACAGACAAACATGAACATGATTGACGTGTACAATAACAGTAGACATATGACCCATAGTCACGGGACATTGTAATAGCGTGACAGCCAATCTAACTGGAAGGGCTATACCAATAACCATGCACAAAGGATATGTAATAGCTGCACAGGTTCATAGTGGTGTACCATGCAGTCTGGCAAGTCAATGTGTAACAACAACTACAGTGTGCACACCAGTGGCACCTCTCCAGGGTAGTGTCCTGTGAACAGAAGAGCCATGTGTAACCTGCATCACTGCACAGTACAGCCACTGCAGTGATCCCTGGCGTACATGTGTCCACCATCCAGCAAGCGAGGTATCACATGAGCACTGCTACTGACTGTCCATGTGTGATGTACATAGGAAACATGTCCCAAAGCATGGTGAGTGTCTGGTCTGGGAATGCAACCCCAAAGCACATGCCACACACAGTCGCGGGTGTGCACATATCCATGAGCATCATGGTCATAGTGGCTATTGTGTATGATGTGTATGCGGAGTATATCCATAAACATATTTGCAGACATGGGCCCTGTCTTTGTAGCAGATGTCACCTCTGAGTATGTAGTCTGCAAATGTGTACAGATGTGGTGTCTGTACATATGCCGCATACGTCACCAGGTGTAGCTCAATAAACATCATGGCGTTGTAATGTTGGGGTATGTAAAGCTGTTGTGTAAGGTACACCCTATGCAGGATGTTGTACCCATGGATGTGTGTATATGTCCGGTGTTCAGAGGTACAATGGGTGCCTATGTACCAGCTACACACCCAGGACAGACATGTGTGAACATGTAGAAGGATATCCATGCCACAGTGGCAATGTGGTAATCACAGGAGTGTGTGCGACATACATGTGTCTTACACACATGTACAATGCAACATGTATGTAGGGGAATACCACCTATGTGATAACCAGTGGGAGGATGGTGTACTGCAAAGTTGATGTACACACCAAGTGTCATGCAGGTAGAGGCCATGATGTTCATATCGGTATCTGTCACAGTGACACCTGTATGGATGGGGTCTGTACCAGTTGGTGGGGCAACAACAGCACTGGGTATGCAGTGGTCTGTAAAGCTAGGCAGGGAAGTCCCCTCAGTGATAGCCTGTACCTCAGGGAAGCATATACCGAACATGAGGGCCCCATGACTGAGGACTGTGGTAAGCCAAGTGTAACTGGATTGCAGTATGTGATTTGGTATGCCACCCTCAGTGTGTGTGTCCCATCCATTAGCCACATTGCATAACATCCGGAGACATATGCTGTGATGTGCAGGTGGATGTGTATGTAGTCAATACCAGAATGGAGAATGGTGCTGAATGGCAGCGAGAGGACAATGCAGGCCGTGTGGACACCCGTGTCATCATCAACAACTCTGGCGACTGTCGGAAAGGTGTTCAACAGGTGTAGGAGTCTTGCTGTGGCCCCAACAAGACCAATCCAGCTGGCATCAAAGGACTGGGGCACAACAGAGACTCGATGAATGATGTCCATGATTATGTGCCCTATAGCCATGCATAACAGACCAGTGAGGTGTGTAGGGCAATAGTCCCAGTCGTGCAGTGTGGCACCACCTGTGAGGAGTGTTACAGTCGCTGTGTGTCAGTCAGGGGCCACAATGTCTGGTACAAGGCTATTACTGAATATGGTGTCCCAGTGGGGAGATATGCTGTTTAGAGTTCTGCGGACATCACAGCCTGGGATATTGCAGGGTGACAAGGGGCCTGTGTCCTAGGACATATAGAGTGCAGGTCAGTACTGTGTAGGTGTGACTGCAGGTACACTGCAATGTACCTGCAAGGAATGTGGCCCTGCAGGGAGTGAGAGGGAGTAATGTTAGCAATGAAGCCATCAGACAGGATGTTGCCAACATCACCTGTTACTGTCATGTTCCAGAGTGACAGTTGTATGTGTGAGCAGATGTGGGTATTGCATACGACTACTGACATACCACCATAATGCTCTGTGGTACATCTCAGAATGTGTTGCAGTAATGTGTATGTAGCTAGTTATGGTGTGTGTGTGATATGGTATCCTGTGGCCCTACCGAGGCTGACCAGTGAGTCACCCCACCCATGGGAATGTACACCAATGTGTAATAGCCCCCACCTGTTGTTGTAAAGTATGTCTGTGCGACTGCACCCCCAGAGTGTCATCTGTATTCTGGTGTATACCTGCATGGCTCTGTGTGGAATAGCATGAACCACATTGTCGTGTACATGCTATTGAAGTGCACTGGGGTATGTCTCAGCATCTGCATGTGCATTGTCCACCTGCACGTGTGTCACGACAACTACCGCTGTCATACGACATCTGTAGTTGGTGTTGTAGTACTCATCTACTGTGTATGCCATGAAGTGTGTGGTGCCAGTATGTGGATAACAAGGATGGGTAGCAGATGTTCGGATTCCACCAATGAGGAGACAACCGCAGGTGTCGAACAGCAGTCACATGTTGGTAGTGTCCATGTCAAGGATACTGTTGGTCTTGGAGGTGGTGTATGGGTCGAACCAGCTGAGCGAAGGTTATGACTCACTCACAGTGTACGCCTAATGTGTCAGTACATGTGTGGCTATCATAGTTAGGTGTGGGTTACTGTCAGTCTCACATTAGTAGCAGCAGTAGTTCTGGACACAGTCATATGCATGTGGAGCACCTGTGATGCATTGTGAGAAGTAACCAGCCAGGATGTGTGTACAACATAGTGGAATATGGGGACACCTCAGCTGTGGGTGTGCCAGTCTGGGTACGTGCCTGAGAGGTACGGTCTGTCTATACCCAGTCATTGCAGATGTGCTCTGCAGAGCCAAGAGGTAGGTCCCAGTCACTGCAGAGATATTGCAGTGGTGCAGTATCAGATGTGCCTTGCCTGCATGCGTTACAGAGGATGATGTCAAGCATTGTGTGACATGACCACATGCTTCGCTAGCCTGTTCCCATTCTGGTGGTGACTGTTATTGGGCACTGTGCAAGACAGGCAGTATAAAGGCAGCAAGAGACCAACATGTGATCCATACTCCCAGGGCTGACAGGTGCAGGTCAACTGTGCTACAGCATCATGTTGTTTGGCCGGGTCTGTCAAAGTGGACATATACTAGATGCCTGTGGAATGACAGCAGAAGCAGGGACAACTGTTGGGAGTGACACAGTCATTCATAGTACAGTGGTAACAGGTCCGGATGAACGCAAAATGCTTCCCAGGGCATGGACCACACCAGCAGGGCGACAACACTGGTGGGCTATTACATGTCCCTGCACACATAGTCTGTGCCCTGAGTGACAACGTCTGTCACACAAACATGGAAGGGGAGTCACACCGTACCTGCTGACTTGTGGCATGTGTGCATAGGTTATGTTGCAGAACCAGTTACTGGACAGCAGGATGTAAGTGACTATCACCTTGTGTAGCCCGCTGAGTGGAACAGCAGTGTGACTGCCGACAGTCACCTAAGACAGGTGTGTTGAGTATATTCTGACACCCTATTGGCTGTTTGTGATGGGCACACATGTCTGTGGGCTACAGGTTGGTGTGGTTGTGTTTGGCGATGTGGGCTGTTGGCCTGTGGTGGGGATCATGTGGGACCATGTGATGTGTGGGGTGCGTTGCCAATGTTGCACAACCCCATATGACTGTCAGGTGCAGTCAAGGTTGGTGACAGTATAACCCCCAGCAGGGCTGCATATGTGCATCCCCCACAGGCTGTACTGTTGTATGTTGGGAGGTGTGCATTGACTGTGGACATGAGAATAGCTCTATTGCCACATGTACAACATAGTCATCATAGTGACAGGCAATAGCACTGGTAGGTGCCAGGTGGACATGCCTGTATATAAGTGGCATGTGGCAGGTGGACAGGCTGTAGAAACCACCATGTCTCATGAAGTATGTGAGTGATGTGTGTACGACAGCTGTTGTACAGTTATCAAGCTGGAAATGTATGGACAGACAGTGTACCTGTGAGGACTGGTGTGAAATGGGTGCTAAACTAAGCAGTAGCTCATAACATGCCAAGAAGCTCTGAACAAGTGCTGAACATGCCCACACATTACAGATAGGGTGTTGTATACTATCAACCCACATATGTTGACAACAGTCAGGATTGATGGCACCACATCAGAACACTGCCGGGTATGGTCTGCAGGTTCATGAACCATTATCAATGTAGATGTTAGCAGTACAGATGTACAAGACAGTACGGATGTTCGGCTGCAGATGCATGTGTATGTCACAGGAGTGTTCTACTAGTGGCCTGTTGACAGACTCACAACTACCAAAGGTTCTACAGTGACATGTGCATATCACACAGTGTCAGCTACAGTAAACCAGGGTTAATGTGTTGTACCCCACCCGCATTGTAGCCCATACCACACAGACAAATGTCAGCCATCTGTGTATGTGATGATGTGAATGGTCATGACCTATGGGCAATTGTTGTCACAGTGTTGTGAACAACATACAGAATGGGCTGTGTGTGTGATGTGTGTGACATATGTGAATATTCTGGTGGATGATATCAGCAATGACACCAGTAGGGGAATACCCCAGTAACCATTAGGAAACACCTAGGCTGTGGTCAACAGTATGGACACTGTGTTAGGGATGATGTATTGTAGTACACCTCCCTGAGCTGGAGACATCTTCCTGGCCCTTTAGGTAGTCATCCGAGGTACCCATGACATGACAGGGTGGTATCCATGTGCACGGAGATCACTGGACAGGCATACACAGCACCTGTGTGACCAATTTTGGAATACACATCACCCTCCAGGGGTAGGGCCCATGCGTGGATGGCCAATACCAGCATCCACAATACTCACCTCCAGTATGCAGCATGCTATCCACCTTGCGTACAGACATATGCGACACTATGCTGTTAGACATGCTACATGTCCATAGCCTGATCTGAAAGACATACGTCATGGACAACCACTGTCCTACGACTAGGATGGCCACATGCTGTACAGATCCCTGTGCCATACCTGTGACATACTCCCACCATACCATGCAGCCCTGTCCACATAGCTGCACATATTACCCCTGCCATACATGGTGTGGTGGCCATTTGGTAGATGTAGTATCATCTATCTGGATCAGTAATGTGTCACTGATGCCCCTCGTGGTGGCATAATGGTTGTCGGATATAGCTAGGAAACCCAGCCCGTACATGCTATAGCCGATAACCTTACCTGCGAATGACGTCTGACTAGCCACTGTCCCATGTCTATCACATGTGCAACACAGGTGATCCATGGCAGGATGTTGAACAGCTGTGCATTGTAGATGTCTATGGAAAAACAGATGCATGTACAGGTTTCCATGCATACTTGGTGCATTGTCACTGCCCAAGTCCAGTAAGGCTGTGTCTGTGTTGATATGTGATATATCCACAGCATCTAGGTCAACAGCATTACCATGGATACATCAGGCATGGGTATATAGGTAAGAACACCAGTGCATGCAAACAGACATGTCCACATGGAGACTGACATCACATGCAGTAGGAACACTAAAGAGGTGACACACATATATGGGGATGATATCTAATGCATACTGGGTGCTACATGTGTGGGACACATACATGCCAGTTGTGTTAGTGTCATGTTGATTTACAAAGATAACTGTGCGAATATACTAGAATGTATGTGCAGCAGTATCACTGTACATGTCTGTAAATGTGACCTGTCACCTTCATCATGTCTTACAGATAATGCTGCGTACACGCCTACCAGCATATAGCCGACAGGAGGATGATGTCATAATACCGTACCTCCATGAGAACTACGAGGCGTTATTCAGCCACGTGCCACAGCATGCCCAGCAGCGGAATGACCTGTGGCAGGATCTTCGCAGGAGGGTCAACGAAGTGGGTGGCCACAGCCGCACCTACCAGCAGGTGCGCAGACACTGCACGGACCTCATACGTCATGCGAAACAGCGTGCCACTGCAATCGCCAGAGAACAAGGTGGTATGGGTGGTGGGCCACCAACCCAGCCTCCACTCACACACAAGGAGGAGCTACTGCCCAGTCTGGGAACACCCTCGGAATAGCCCCCACAAACAGTAGCTGCCATCGTGGAGGTGGGTGTCTCCCAACCAATGAGCCTGGAGTTGCCTGGTAAGTCAGCAATGAACATATGGCCAGTATATCCCACGTATGTGCATGTGTCAGTCTACATCATGTAATGTAACAACATATACAAGGTATGTGGACACACATGCCTTATGCTACCCTGTGTATGCACCATACCTCTGAACTGTACAGGTAATTGCAAGATGTCCAGATGTCTGCCTCATATTGTCGGTGTGTTCCCCTTAATATCTGTCCCTTTCTGGCAAATAGCTGAGGAATGGAGTCAATAAATGATGACATACAGTTGTGTTTACGACTGCACATTCCATTGCAATCCCATGTGCATGCAAACCTATTGGTCTATCAAATATCCGGGTTAGTAAGAGCAATATGTCACAGTTGTCCCTATATGTCCCCCATCATAGTAGGCTTTGTCCACATTTATTGTTCTAAGAGGTTGAGAGGTATGGTATGCACACATGTGCTGACTATATGCTATTGTACAGGTGAATGTGTCAACCTGCACTGTGCACGCTGTGGCTGTCATACAGTCATGGATAATGTTCATACTGCTGTGTCACCCTATACAGGTACCTCTGGCGTGCTGCACAGACAAGAGTCCATTGCAGGTGATTCTATCATCAGTATCAGGCATGTCAAAGCATAGATCTATTTGCCATGCAGCCAGTTAATACATGGATATACAGGTTGCATCACCCATCATCCACACAGGCCACCCATGTGTAATATATACAACTGAAATGATACACAGACATGAAACTACAGTATTTGTCATTGCTACATGTGTGTCCAGCTGTGCATACAACAGTGGAAGTGTTCTACAATGGAGGCATATGTACTATACAGTGGAACAGAATGTGTGGTACACAAACCAGTACCGCACAGTGAGCTGTGATATGGGCAGAGCACAGGCATCACCATTGTGTTATATGCCCCTGCAAAGGTTTCACACATGGTGATGTTCCATCTGACATGTCCGAGACACGTAGCGTTTTGTTTGCAATGTTGTCACAATTCCCCATAACCCATACCCCACATACACCTGTTGTCTGCATAGCCCTGTGAATGGTGATATAACCAACATCTATGGGTGTATGTCAAATGGGACAACACAGACATGTGTGATAGACGGCCATCACATACATGACCAACACATGTGCACACATGGCCATGGGGGATGGCCAGAGACATGTAGCCACACAGAAGACGGGATGTGGATACACCCTGTCCCTCTTTGTCCACACATGGTCCAAGTACAGCCGTACTAGACCGATTGTACAGGTGATGTGGTATGCTGCACATCATAACTACTTGTGCACAGCTAGCGGAGGTGTCAGTGACATGTACCTCATAAGATGTGTTGAACATGCTGTCTGTGTCATAGCATGATGGTAGTCACCTTCACAGATTCCACTGAGAGTGACACCAGGCCACAGAAACAGTACTTTTCCCCCCTGCCGTGGGGCATCACTGTTAGCTGTGCACCATGTGTGCGTGGTGCATCAATGTCATGTGTGAAATGGTGACATGACAGGTCTGCTATGTGCGGACATGGTTGTCCGCAGCTAACACTCTGTAGTCATCATGCAGGGGTGTCATCTGTATGTCCTTCAGTGACCTGACACATGACACAGCATGGTTGGGTGTGTATACACCTCAGCATCATAGGTCACAATCCACAGGTATGTCATGGGTATGCATGCAGTTACTACCATGATCATGTGAATTGCATGGATAATGATATGACACCTGCCTGCTGTAGTGCGCATTCCAGGGGGTATGCTTACAAAAACTATTGATGTCTGAGCTGCATGCTGTCAGATGTATCACAAGCATGCTGTATGCCATCTGTCATCTCACATGCATGGTGTGTCAGTCTGTGTGTCGGTGTGTGTATGTGTGTGTCACTGAGTGTGTGTGTGTGTGTGTGTGTCTGTCGGGGTGTGTGTGTGTGTGTGTGTGTGTGTGTGTGTGTGTGTGTGTGTGTGTGTGTCGGTGTGTGTCGGTGTGTGTCAGTGTGTGTGTGTGTGTCTTTGTGTGTGTGTGTGTGTGTGTGTGTGTGTGTGTGTGTGTGTGTGTGTGTGTGTGTGTGTGTGTGCATGTGTGTGTCGGTGTGTGTGTGTGCATGTGTGTGTCTGTGTGTGTGTGTGTCGGTGTGCCTATTGTAATGTAGATTATTTCTTTGCATTCACAGGTGATGTAGGTGCGTTACCCTCCTGTGGTCCATCTGATAGTGTCCCCACAGATGCTAGCAGTGATGAACATATGCACGAGGTATAGGCATGGATGTCAGGGGAAGAATCTGTGCCAACGGTTGCCATCCCAGCTATGTCGCCCTCTTCCCCGCACACAGTTCAGCTGCCAACACATACCGCATCTACAGTGGCCATAGAGGAAGAACAGTCATCATTTGTTAGCGTTGAACAGGAACATGTGGTGGCTACAGAAGGTGTGTCTCCACACCATGGTGGCAGTATATTGACTGCAGATGTGCCACACAGGCATGTGGCTGGTGCTGCTCATAGGAAGACCTCTGGCAGACATGCACCTGCAGGACATAGTGCAGCAGCTGGGATCACCAGACGCATATTCCAGACTGTAATGGCGGCACAGGCATGTGCCGAACAGCAGAACAGAGAAGGGCAGAGGCTGCAGAGGGCTGCTATCATACCCTAAACAACAACATCTAGGCATTGGCAGGTGCTCAACAGCAGCTTGCTGATGTTCTGGACAGGCGATTGGGTGACATGGTCAGAATCCTTGACCGTGACATGGCAATCCATGAGCGTGAGCTGTCTGTGCTGGAACATCTGGTAGGGGTGAGGTGTAAGACATATGGACGTAGGCCAGCTACACCACCTAGTACAGGTCAACACGAGCATGCCACCTCACATGGCCGCTCCCATAGTGCCAGTAGCAGTAGCAGTGCAGCTGGTGCTGCGATGTCCACACCAGGTCACAGCAGGCCACGTGGACGTGGCCCTGGATGTTCCCGGTGAGGACACGGTTCCAGTGCCATGTGTCGTCGGACAGTAGCCATTCTGTACCTCTGCCTAGTAGTGCCCGTGCAACCCCTGGCAGGCACAGGACACGTGGCCGTGTCTGGTCACAGTGAGCTGTACAACCTGGTCTGTACATTCTGGAGCTGTCCATAATACCCTTGTGTAGGCCTCACAAATGACAGAACTGTGTGTACACATACACGCACACAGTGAACACAACTGTAGGGCTCCACAACACCCACATACATAAGTAACAGACATGTCCATTCAAATCACTGGCCCTTACCCGCACACATGATGTCATCCATTGGTGCAGCCTATGCCCCTGGCAAACAGTATCACCCTGTGCCACATCCCTGTCATCCACACCATCGGTGCAGGGATATGCTCATATGGTCTGATGCACAGGGTGAACAGACTAGAGAGGTGTATCTAACATTACTTGTGTATGCATATTGAGGGATGTGTATGTTGCATTGGACGTGTGTGAATACTGAGAGATGTGTATGTAACATCAGTGGTGTACTGTCAACATGCACCAGTCATACCATGTCGTCCAGGTGCAGCATGCATTGTGATATGTTCACAGTATGTGTCTCAGTTGCAAAAGTAACAGCATGCTGGTAACGCCCTTGTTCCCTCCTATGGTGAACTGGCATGTGCCTACAGGTAGCAGTGTTTGCAGTCCCCCATGTGTAACTGTGGAGTACTCACAGGCACGTAAGGCAATATCAGCATGCTAAACGCACCTTTAACCTGACTGTTGGGCAGTCAGACATGACACAGATGTCCGAACATGACACAGATGTCCACACATATACTGCACCTGAAGCATGTGGTCAGTTGAACAGGCTACAGCGGACAGAGATATGACATATATACCGAGAAACATTACAGGTATGTTGACATGGTGCAGGGGTTGGACACAGCGGTCAGGCCATTGATGACATTAGAGGCCACCTGATAGTATGAGGCCACACTGTGTAGCAGTAATACCCTGTCACAGTACAGGTACATGGCCACATTCATGGGGTCTACAGCACTATAACACACCCCATAGTGTTCATGTGTGGACCCGTGCCTATGTTACCATCACCCTTGCAGTACTTTGCACCCACACGATGTGGCACAGAGAAGGGACATGCACAGGTAGCCAGTATGGCTGGGACCAATGGCATCAACAGGGTAGTAGACTGCATCACCATGAGGGGTTAGTGATCCTATTTCCACTGTATGGTAGCATACACCCTCACACCAAGCACCAGACAGCCATACATACATACATACATACACAGACACACTGTGGTGACCAGATATGTGTGCATGGATAGCCGATGTGTGTGATGCACCACACCTGCCAACCTCATGCTTTCCACACTGCAGTATGTACAGATCTGTACAATGGTGTACAAGGATGTGTTACATCTGAGACATAGTCCCCACCATATGTAGCATGTGTGGTCACACAAGCGGACACACATGACAGTGCTGGGAATGATACACCTGCCATAAGATGATCTGTTTGATAGACATGCAGCAGTACTGTCCACAGTATGTGTACCAACGCTATGTCTGGCAATTGTGTGGCTATGTGCACACAGGTGGATGTCAGTGATACAGGAGTCATGTGACATACAGATAGCTACATTTGACCGCTGTGTATGCGTTAAGTCATCACCATCAAGTAACAGTGACATAGCGTACTGTTTGCACATGGCATGGTAGGGTGGCATGTGACACACCTGTGAGCCATCCCTGGCATACATACATCTACACATGTGGATCACCATGTTATGTACACAGATCCCTCCATACTGGATGTACAACCAACTGTACTGTCTGTATGTCACCATATACAGGTGTCAATGATGGGGCTGCATTGCGACTGCATGTTGTAGTTGGGCACAGCTGTGGTATGGACATTGGCCACTGCACATGCATGGTTGCTGCATGCACAGTAAAGATTGTACATGTTTGTTGGTCATACATGTGTCTCCTGTAGCCATGTTTGTATGCATTGCTATTGGTGGACATGTGTGTTGACATACATGACACATGGACTGTGGTATGATATCATGGGTGTCATGGGCGACTACTACAGGAGAATGTGTCCTCTGACATTGCTACCTCCTGTACTGTGAGCATTCAACAGACATGGACCCACCTTCCATTTGCATGTGTATGACTGCTTAGGCCACCGTTCTGCACAGAGGACAGCAAAGGCTTAGCAATATGTGTTGTGTGTGGTCCATGCACACATCCACTACAATTACATGTTTGACATATCCAAACATGCATGGTCATTGGTGTACGTCACAGCTGTGTACCACCCGGGGCCCCTGGTATGTCTTGAGCTGACCTGGTCATTTATAGTGGAATACTTGCAATGCATAACACCTGTTGGAACCCTGTCAGTACATGTGTACCATGCACAGTTGCTATAGACCTCTGTACAGTCCACTGGTCATGTGTCACACAGTGTTGTGGTAATGTATGGCTGTGTATTGCTGCAGCAATGACATGGTGATGTCTCGGGGGCTACAGTGTAGACTGTGGTGTGTACATCTGGGATCTGCACCTGTGACAGCTGTGATAGCAGCTGAGTGTGTGCTGGTCACTGCATGTGTGTGACTGCTCTGTGCGTGGGGACAGTAATGCCTTACTGTGCCCTTCCGTGTCTAGACTCCGTCTGTATGCAAGACAGCCCTTTGCAACTGCTAAGTGTGTGAGCATGCCCAGTACGCTGTTGTGTAGAAGGGCACACATGACAGTCCCAACTGAGCCCTTGCGAGTTGTGACTCTGTCCACATGCAAGACGGCCCTTTGCAAATGCTAAGTGTGTGAGCATGCCCAGTACGCTGTTGTGTAGATGGACACACATGGCAGTCCCAACTGAACCCTTGCGAGTTGAGACTCCATCCGCATACAAGATGGCCCTTTGCAACTGCTAAGTGTGTGAGCATGCCCAGTAGGCTGTTGTGTAGATGGACACATATGACAGTCCCAACTGAACTCTTGCAAGTTGAGACTCCGTCCGCATGCAAGACGGCCCTTTGCAACTGCTAAGTGTGTGAGCATGCCCAGTACACTGTTGTGTAGATCGACACACGACAGTCCCAACTGAACCCTTGTGAGTTGAGACTCCGTCCGCATGCAAGACGGCCCTTTGCAACTGCTAAGTGTGTGAGCATGCCCAGTACACCGTTGTGTAGATCGACACACAGTACAGTCCGAATGGATGTGTATTACTAAGCGTGTGGCCATGCCCAGTGACACCTTGTGTCAGTGATGTCCTTCTGTGCATGGCCATTGACATCCTGCATAGCCATGGTGGTCATCCAGCCAACAGATGTCCATTTTCAAAGTCACAATGGATGCCTACGAAGTACACACTGGTCGACTATCTTGAAGGGTGTACTGTCTGTGGGGCATCCCGTGACTATGTCATGTTGTCATGGTGCACCGTACATCTTATGTTGCCACGATCACACCATTGCCATGTGTTTGTCTACGTGTACCGTGGGACAGTAATATGTCTGTATGCTTTCAGACTGATCACTCTCTATACAATCCCTGTTGGCATCCTTGTCAGTGCGGATGATGACACACACCTAGATGTCTGCCTCTGGGACTGCTGTTCTTAGTTATCTCGGTAGCGCATTCTGTAAATTAGTCATGCTGTAGTGTGTTAGGGTAGTTAGGTGTATGTTCGACTCCCAGCCCTGCCAAGTGTGTGTGTGTGTGTGTGTGTGTGTGTGTGTGTGTGTGTGTGTGTGTGTGTGTGTGTGTGTGTGTGTGTGTGTGTGTGCATGCTCCCATCCACCTGGGGACTCAGTCTTGCTTTTAGATGCCGCACACCACAGCAGTTTCCTACCGACGTCTTTGCCTTTGCAGATGATGACACGCACCTAGATGTCTGCCTCTGGGACTCCTGTGCTTAGTAATCTCAGTAGCGCATTTTGTAAATGCGTCATGCTGTAGTGTGTTAGGGTAGTTAGGTGTATGTTTGACTCCCAGCCCTGCCAAGTGTGTGTGTGTTTGTGTGTGTGTGTGTGTGTGTGTGTGTGTGTGTGTGTGTGTGTGTGTGTGTGTGTGTGCACGCACATGCTCCCGTCTGCCTGGGG